>NW_025110057.1:0-62725 GCF_011392965.1 Frieseomelitta varia | reverse complement strand
TTTTTTGTGCGATCGGACGAGAAAAAGGCGGGCACGAGCTCGGGGCAGGATTATTCGATGCGCGGCTTTTTCCAGTCAAATTTTTTTTTTTTTTTGGTTTTTGGTTTCTTCTTCTTTTTTTTTTTTTTTTTTTATCTAAAAATGGAAGACGTAGGACAGGGCTGACGAGCGGCGGTAGCTCGATTCTAAGACGGGGACGATAGATATTATTCGCCGGTGGAAGACGACGATTACAATTCTCTGGATCATTGTCGATTTGTACTCGACCGAACAATGGAATTTTCGATGTCCATCGGCGAGATACGTGGCTCGAGAATCAACAAGAAACGTATCACATCGCGTGTGAAATACATGAATTTCTAGCCTAAAGTGTTTTAATCTGTCATTGCATAGTGATGCCAACGTATACGAAATAATAATAGTATCTCTAACGAGATATAACAATAGATACGAAAATCATAGCGTTGAAAAGATCATAGGATTGAACAACTGCATTTCGAATGTAGCTACGTGCTCAGAAAGATAGGACAGATATTATAAGACCTAATTTGGATCTCGAAAATTGTATAGTGTTAACGATCGACGAAACTGTCGATCTTCTCCCAATATAAGGTAATCCGACTGAAGCGTACAGATTTATTCGTCCTAAAATGGATAAATAATACATCCTTGCTCTATCCTATATATAAAACACCTGCGTTCGATAATTCTAAATGGCCTCGATTCGCATGCAACGAGAAGACGAGGAAATTACTAGAAAATCGGCGAAGAAACATCGTTAACTCGCACTAATCGCAAGGATCCACTGATCCACTTTTTAAAGAGGGAACGATCACAGGAACGAACACAGGTAAATAATATCGTTCAAGCCCATTTAATCTATTCGAAGGGAGAAAAAAATCCGAGAGCCAAAATAGCATGCAAAATCGTCCACGGAGGCACGAAAAACGCCTCCTCCACGAGAATATACTATCGTATTTGTTCCGTACATTTCGGTAATTTCGAGAAGAACCACGACTAGGGGAGCACACCGCGCGTATGGCAGGAACACATTTGTTGTGCCGGTGACGGCGCACGTCGCGACGACCCGTACTCCTTCGTGCATATGAATCTTATCACTGATTTAAAGCCACGCTGACTCGGTGCTCGGTTCACGCAGGTTACCCAGGCTCGCCTTGTCGTAAAGATCGTTCGCGAAAAAAGGAGCGAACTGACAGACATCATGCTCGATCATCGTCCGGTTACCGCGGCCGTTAAAATCGACGTCGGGTGAAACGGTCCGACGCTACCCTACATCGTCGTTCGCGCGTTCAAGCGAATTTCCTTTCGGGTAATAAAACTCGCGAATGCTAAAAGAAACTCGACCGCGATCCTCAGGAGGCCAATGGAAAATCTTCGTTTCAGACGGGCGAAATTGTCGCGGAATAATTGGATAAACCAATTTCAAAGCTTGATGATTCACAAAGCGATCCGATAATCGAGAAACGATCAATTACTTTCGAGGAAATTTGTACTCGTGTGTCGTCAGTTAGAAGTCGAGATTTTGTTTATAACCGCGCGATGTTATTCGAGAGAGAATAGCGGATAAAGATTGACGGTTGCGGCTCAATCGAAATTCTATTTCGGAAGTAATTTCTCGGCAAGTTTCTCCCGGAGGTGGTGAAAGATCAGGGAGGGCTAATTCGCGAGTTAATGGACGATTAACGCAGTAATGGGTCGGCGGAAGTCGGTCGACCGCTGAAAAATGGAAACTCGTTGGGAGGACGGGGGACAAGGGGGAGAGGGGCCACGTTTAATGGAACCTTCCCGGGTCCAGAATCAGTGGGCTGATTAAAATTAGACGCGAGGGTTTCAATTTTCGTGGGGTGGCGGGAAGAGTTTTTAAATAAATTTCAGCGTGAAAGGGAAGGTCAACGGAGAATGGTCCGCTGAATTAATAGCCGATTAACGGAGGTGGCAGATGGAAACGAAGGACGAAGAAAAGATGGGGAAGGATGGACTGCTGAAGAAAGTCTGTGGTTTCGAAGGGAGGAACGACACTTAATGGGGTTTCGATGGGGTCCTGTCCTCGATCTGCCAGCCGACAGGATCGTCTATCACTTCTCATTTTCCCTCGTTAACGTCGCTCCCTCGTTGATTTACGAGTCTGCGCCGCGTCTTCTTAAAGTCGATAAAGCCTTCGATTCACAACATCGAAGCATATCCCAACCTCACAACCCTTGTTCTTCTCCCGTTGAAAATACTCTATAATTCGATACGGTGGTAGTCAAACAGAGACATTTCCCAACAGACAATTTAAATAACACGGATCTTTGTCTTCAGATTATCCACGGACGACAAAATTCGAAAATTCTATCACTAAGCCTTTCAATTCACTCATTCTGTTAGAATTTTACCGATCTTTACACAGTAACTGCCCTACAGCGTTAAAATTCTTTTCTGCACAGATATAATGTCTGCAAATTGTATGAAAATCCTACCGACCACTTTAATTACAGCTGTGTCAATATTGCTATCGCTTTTGCTAATTATGCTTGCTGTGACAATATTGTATGATCGTTCGCATCTATTTTCTCTAGCATGAATAAATTAAATTTCCACGTACGAGTGCAAGCATCTTGTCACATTCTCGAGCCACAACTCGTCTTATCTCGATTGCGATACTGTCAGAAGCATCGTTGAGAAAAACTCGTGGAAGTCGATATCACAGGGTGGAACTATTAACTACTCCGCGTGCTTCGAAGAATGAGAAAGAGAGAGAGAAAGAGAGAGAGAGAGAGAGAGAGGAAGACTTAAGAGAAAATTCGAAAAAAAGGCCGCTCGACTGAATGAAAAGAGAGGTAATATCCTAAGGCCGATCTAGTGATCTAGTGATTTCTTTGTCTCGAAGACAAAACGCCAGGCTCGCCGTGCCCGATCGAATGGCTCAAAATTATTATTATCTCCCGGTGGAGCACGTCGAGCCCTACGGCGGATACCTCTCTCTGAATTAGAATCATTACACTACGACATCGATTTAGAATTCGCCAGCAGGAGACAATAGATTAAGGCTAGAAGATAATTTCAATTAGACCGTGGAACCCCGCGACCGAACGCTGGTCGAGGGGGTAGACCGATAACGACTCGATCGGTAATGATCTATACAGACGACTAAGTTCTACGGATAGAATCTTTCCGAGGCTTCGCCTCGATTGGTGTTCGAAGAGAACGAAATCGTTTCGACGCGACTCGTTTCGACCTCTCGACAAAATCCCAGCCAAGAGGATCCTCCGACAAAATTGATATGGTTCGACGCTCGTACAAATCACTGTGGAACGAGGAGTTGGACGCGCTTTCGTCTCTCCTCCCCCGCGAAACAGAAGAAGCAGATCACAGAAAAAACGTATCACAAAGAAAAAGCACCATAATTCTGCGATCGCACGCGAATTCCCCCGCGTGTTCGTTTCGATTCTGGCGTCGATTTTTGGCGTGGAGCGAAATGCCACGGAGGAGATACACGCGAGATCCTCGAGAAACACGGACCTTCGAACGACGAAGCAGAGAAGCCTCCGAGAGGCTCCCAGCGTTTTCCATCCGATCGAACGGATTTTGGGGAAGTTCCAAGTATCACCTGCGTTCTACGTTCGTCTCTTTTATTTATTACCTCTATTTTATCGCGCGACGCGATAGGAAAGCTGCCGGCAATCGTGAGAACGGCAGACTGCAATATCCATTCTCTCGACATTTTCTGCTTTTCGCCGAGCTGAGCGTTCGAAGAGACGCGAACCGATAAACCGCGGTTCTCTTCGATCGCTTCGCCTCCTACATTCTATTCGATTGGCGCCTGCTCCTTTCTTCGAATTCGCTACACGACATCTCCTACAACACGGATTCTTTTAACACGGAAGGAAAAGCGAGCACGGATCTCTGCCGAGGGAGGAAGAAATCCAAGCGAGAGAAACAGATACAGAACGTACGTATATCTGTCCGATTGATTCGCCCGTCCCAGGCAACGTTCGAAACGATAGATTTGTCTAGTCTTTCTTATCGAGCGCGCCGAATGATCCGTAGCGCGTGCGCGTGCACACACGCGTGGCGATATAAATAGCGAGGGAGTAATATCACCGAGGAAAGTGAAATTTGGAGTGCACACGAGTTCGAAATTTCGAACCCTCGCTGGCAGTGCTTGCGCAGGAGAGCCCCGACACCCACCACGGGGCGCCGTGCTCAACAACCGGGATTCGATGTCACGAACAACCACGATATTTTTCGTTGTCGCGGTTCCGCGTTTTGTTCGGACGATCTGTTAACAATCCGTTGTGTGTCTGGAGTGCAGCAGACGATTTGCTAACTGGCCACGGATTTTTCAGACGTTATCGCGGATGATATTTATTCCAAGGTGAATCCTCAATTCCCGACGGCCAAGAATACACGATCGAACTCTCTTCGTTCTTTTCGTGCATGCTCGTGCAAATAATTGATTTAATCAAAGTCCATTGATTCTTCTACGTACTAGACGTACAAGAGTTCACTTCGTCGAGCATTAAATAAAATTTAGTTCAAACAAACGAGGGTTCTATGTAAATGGAATTTCACCAGTGATTAATTAAATAGTTACGAAATTTAGATTTCAGATTTCGATTTGGAATTTTCGATCTTGTTGCATCGGTCCTTTTCTTTAATCAGTTGTTCAAAAATGAACGTTAATAAATTTCTTTCGCATTTTCGGCCAGTTAACGCGGCGTTGCTGCTACGTACTTGTAACTTGGCCAATCCACCAAGTAAGTTCGAGTAAATTCGGGCCACGCTAGTTCCAAGTGAAGAGACGACTTGAATACGTAATCGAATCCCGGGAATTAATCTCGAAGCGACTCGTTGACCGAATCGTAGCCACAAACGATCGCTCGGATCGTCGAGATCCAGTCTCGAGCGAATTCTAGGACACAGGCTGGCTCCTCGATCGGAACACAAACTTTGTTTCGGTTCTAACACCGGATTCGTACGCGTCAATCTCTGGTCGGTGGAGCGGAGGCAGATTCGTTCGATCGAACGGTGCAACGAAGATCGACACGAACCGCTTTGTCGTCGATGAATCGAAGAGTTCGAAGTCTAATAATCTAACGAGAACAACGAGAGCAAGAACCTCAAGAGTTCGAGAAGATCCCTCGTAATACACAGACTAGGCCCAGACGATCGAAATTAGTGTCGGAAGTTAGACCGATCGATCAGTCCATGGGACCAGGCTGTCGTCGAGTCCCCCTAAGATATGGAACGCTCAGTCTTCTACTGACGAGACAACGTCTTCTCGTCGCCTCGTGATCGAGACCACGAGGCAAACAAAGGTCCCTGACATCCTCGTACCTCCTCTATGATATGATTTCGATTCGCGAGACTTCCATCCACATGGAATTCGAATAAAATGCAAATGGACAAATTGGACAATCGCGCCAATTAATCAAAACCAAATTCAGCATCTCCCTGAAATCTGAAACTGAAACTCTCTCGAGTGAAGAATTCACTCCGGGGAGATCTCGAACGAAGAACTCGCCGAAGAAACGCAGGGGGTGCGGCAACAGGGTGGAAACTCGCGACTTGCACAGACCAATAAATCTCGACGGCGGGTCAAGCTGAAAGGAACGAACGGTTCGATGGGATCGCTGTCCCGAGCTCGGCTCACACCCTCGTCTCGTTGTAGGGGCTGGGGGAGCTGGTGCCCTGGCGACATTGCCGATCACTGTCACCGGGCACGTTAAATGCAACATTCGGCACCGTGCTCGGGTCAACCGGCTGGTAATGGGACTGGGCCGGCTGACCGCTCGGCTGCGAATGATGGGATGAAAGCGAGGGTGGACCCTCGCTTATGGAAGTCGTCGAGGCGAGAATACGGCGACCGCGTACCTGGTAACGTTGGGGGTAGCAGCGGCCGCAGCAGGCGTGCAGCAGGCCGCCCCTCGAGGCAGTGCTGTGCGCGGGTGAGGTCAGGGGCGACGGCGAGCCTGGCCTCTTCGGGGCACCGTTGTAGGGCACCTCCATCTCCACGAACTCGCGATCCTGCAACAGAAATTATTCGTTCTTTCATTAGTAAAACGTGCGTTTGTGGAAGAAATGGAATCTTTTCGCTGGTGGATACAGAGTCCAAGTTTGGATTGTGATAATGTGCTTTTCGAAATTGTTGACGGGAAAATTGCACGTGTTATTAGAAACACATGCGTTCATGTATGGCTGAAATTAACACGTTCCTTTTTTGCATCGCGGCGAATTAATCAATAATGATCGTATCTGCCAAAAAAATATAATATAATAAAATTTTTGATTGTACAAATTATGTAACAAACCCAGCATTGACCAGCCAAGGGAGTTGAAAAATAAAAAATTTTCAATTTCATTCAATTCTGAAAAAAAAAAAGACAGCAAGTAACCTAATATTTCTATACACGAACGAATACGTAAAGAAGAAGAAATCGAAGAGATTAGCCTATTTCGTACACAGCAAGTTTCTTCTTCCTTTTTTTTTTTTTTTTTTAGATCAAGGATATAGTTCTCTAAGTTTATTCCTAAGCTGGGTAGAGCCTCTTGCCACTGAGTTTACAGCGTCGTAATTTACCCGCGTCCGAAGTTGTGTTCCAACTTTTATAATTCACGATACTCCATCAATATCTCGTTACCCATAAATTCTTCAGATCCCATTTTCCCACGCAAATTTGTAACCCCATATTTCGTCGCGCCTTTTGTTTGCTTGGAAATCTTGTACATTCTTAATCAAACGCCAATGCGATCAAGTAGATTATACACACACGGCGTTACGTAATCTCACTTCAGTGATCTTCTGTGAAATCTAAATTGTATTTCGTGCCCCTTTTCATTAAGGAGAACCTACTTTTTTTTTCTAATCTTTACTTTTCATCGAAGTCAAGTATATTGAAAATTACACGCGCCGCATACCAGTTCGTTTGCAGTAGATAGGGTACGTGCCTTGTCAGACAACACACTCCTCATTCGGTTGCAAGATAAATTGCTCCTCTCTTCGATGATGATATAGTGTAATTACTTGAAAATTAGACCACGGTTTACTCTTGCATCTTAGTTTGATAATTGATAACATTTGATTAGCAAGATTAACAAAATACAGATTACAGATTTCTGCTTCACAATTTTATAACTTTCCTTTTTAATAGAACAGTCAGGTAATTTGGAATTTGTGAGATTTGACTCGCTGATATTACGCTAAAGAAAATTTAAAAAATTATATTTGTCAAGAGCAACGAATGAATAAACAAAATATCTCCTCACGCGAGGATATCTGTCATAGCAAAACTGACAACAATAATCCGACATTTTTCTACTTTACGAAAATAAAAGTCTGCCTTATGTGTCAGAATAAGAATCTACGGCGTCTGCATCGTTAAAAATATAACGTTATATTGGATCGTAACGGCAATCTCCGATTCGCGAAATCGCAACGGACGCCGTATCACTCGTCCGTGTCAGACTTTGGATGGAACTTTCGAAACTAAACTTAGAACGGACAATAAAACGCGCGGAAAGAAGAAAAAGGGAGTACGGAGAAAAATAGTTTCCAGGGCAAACGTTGTTCGCGTTTCGACGGGGGCGGGAGAATTCGCGCCGGGGCCATTTCCAGCGAGTGCCATTGTTGTCGGGCCAAACTTTGGTCCGCCGTGTATTGCTCGAATAGTGTTGCAAGTTGTTTCACCGCTCGAATTACATAGCCAGTGGGAGAAGCACGCGTTTATGCGAGGGCTCGTTGTTACCCTCGTGTCCTGGCTATTTCCGTTAGGATTTCGCATATAATCACGTCGGAAATACACACCTCGAACTTCGTCGAAACTCTGTCGCGATTCCATCAACTGTTTCCATTTATTACTTTCAGTTTAAGTGATTACGCCACTTTGAAATTGCTAATCTCTCGCGAGAACGGAATGAAGTTGAAAGAAAATTGTGCGACAAGCGAATGTTTCTATTCATTTTTTGAAATGCTAAGATGTTACTTTTTTTCAACGTTATTAAAATATCACTTATTTATTATTATTTATTTTTATTTTTTTATTATTATTTATTTCACGACGTTTAAAGTTAAAGTATTAACTTTATTTATTCAAGTATTAATATCAAATTCACGGTATTGCTTATTAATTTTGAATATTAAAATTCATGATCAATGAAACAAAGTTGCAAAGACAGCCTTTGTTTTACAAGTCTATCTTTTTTTTTTTTTTTTCTTTCGCGATAACTTACTGACACTACGCTACAGAAGAAGGATTAAACTGCAGAAGAAAGTAAAAGGTTTCTAGCTTCTACATGAGATTCACTCGGGGAGCAAGTTAAATGAAGTTTAAAACCCCGAGTAGACACGAGTGAACTGCTAATTTCTCAAACTGCCGTGGAATTTATCGATAAAGAATTTTTAGGAATGTTTGTTTGTGGCCAGTGTTTAAGATGATAGATTGGAAAGCGACTCGTTCGTGTATAACTACGTTTATGTACAAGGTTATACTGTGTCGCGACTAACTCGGGAAACGCGGTGAACTCGTGGACGATTGGTCGAAGTTAACGTCTCGAGGATGTCTCCGAATTTTCTAAAAGCTCGCTGCTTTCTTTGCTATTAGGAAAACTCGGTGCCCGTCTCTAATTGACCGAGTCGTTTTTTGAGTTTTAGCCAATTAGGTTGTCACGAAATTACACCGCCTACTCCTTGCGTTCGTTATGCGCTTTCCTCCGAGGGGACCGATTTCCCTGATTTATGGCGATGTAGCCTCTTACTTACTTTCTCCAAGTGTTTCCCAGACGCAGATCTGGATGAGCCCTTAGGAGACCTAGAGTTTTACGACGCTTCGCAGAGATGTTTTGTGGCCGAATTTCTAAAACTACAAGTGCGAAACGTCTGGTCTTTACGCACTGTGAGAACTAAACTTTCCAATTCAATAGCGCAGGCGACTCGTGAGTCGTAAATTCTCCTAACTTCTTGTCTGAGAAACCGAGTTTCTCCGACATCTGCTAGCCGCTACAAATCGGTTAACGATAAAACGAAGGAAAAAAAAGAAAAGGAAAGAAGAACTAATCAACTTAAAACAAACATCCATAAAGTCCAACCGCAAAAGTAAAGCAGTTCGTTCGCAGTGAGGATCGATTGAGAACGATGGAAAATCTGTCGCACGAGTGTTTAACCTAAGTGAACCGGAGGTTCGAAAGGGCCAATCCGAACCTCTTTCCGAGTGGTTCTTCAGAAGAGATCGCGTGGTCTGTTCGATTCTACTCCGCGTGCTTGGAGAAGATGTTGACTCTCGCGGAACTGACGTCGAGATCACTCGAGAGAACCTCCCATTTCTCTCTATTCGCATCTAATGTATCGTCGATTATTAACAGTGGCGATCGAGTGGTCGAACATCCATCTTGTTTGGACTTTTCCATCTGACTCTCGTTTCTTGTTTGTTGCCATTTGCAAAAATCGTAGATCACGCTGATAAATTATATTATTTATTAGTCTAGTGGATAATTAGTGTACAGGGAGAATTTTAGTTATTAGTGTACTTGTGGAGAAGACAGATATTTTTCATTATTTTTAGGCGTACAATCAGCTCCCAAAGTGGGCCCCACAAGTTACGAAACCTTGTATAAAAGGTCGATACCTTGGGACAAGTGCTATATTTTAAAACTGAAGAAATTTAATCATAATAACATCTATACCTGTACATCTATACCTAATAATCTACGAGCGCAATATACAACATTAACAATTGTATTGCAAAATGCAAGTGCAATTTTATCTATCCATCGATCGATAATAAAATAAGAAAATGCTTGTAGTACGGAACGATCGAGGTGACTTTTCAATATCCTCGGCGTTTAAACGCCGTACCATAAAATACCATTGAAATGATATTACTGAAATGCTATTATCGCCATCCGTCCTACGCTCCATTGCACTGGCAATCTTTCTGCGAAAATCGATCATCCACAATCCAGATCACACCGGGGCGAAAGTACATTACCGGGTGGTCTAATGGAGGCAAAAGTTAAAGTGTCCGAGAGAAGACGTACGTACGTACGCGCGATCGGCGTCAGCTTTCCGAGCAGATGGCCCAGCAGATGGTTATGACCGTTATCCGCGCGGAATACTTTTCACCTCGCCAAACGTTTCGCCTATTGATTGGCGTTTACTCGTCGATAGACGAGGTCTATCGACTGAACGAACGTGGAAATCGCGGCGACGATTGCGAATCAAACGACAGCGGGTCCCGTTCCAATCAGATGGGTCGCGAAACGGTTGCGTTACATTCACATTCACGACGTTCGTTCGATACCGCCCCCGCCGTTGGTGGTGATATTTAAATTTCATGAATAGCAAGTAGTCTCGCGGCGGGTCGTAGGCGACCTGGAAAATTCGGATTATTTTACACGGATGGCAGGGAGAGGAGCAGGGAGATGTTTATTCCGGCAGCGGGTCGTGAAAAATATTCTGCACGCCGCGAGCGAGCGCGAGAGAAAGAAGGGGCACTTGTAAAAGAAGACGGTACTTGTAAATGAAAGAGAGAAAGAGAGAGAGACTTTCGCGGACGATCCGCGGCTTTATTCGCGTCTGTATTTCCGACGTCTCCGTCGTTTCTCCCGGATTAAACTCGTCAGAGCCTCTTATTTTCGTAGCCAGCGAGCGTGGAAATAAAACGCACTGGAGACCGACAAAAGACGCTCTTCAAACCTGCGCCCCTCTATTATTTTCACCGGATTGGTTTGGCTCTGCGGATCGACGAAAGGTACGACTCAAAGAAGAATTCGTCCTTGTCGTTGGACGAGATTCTCGACAGGATCCTTCGGATAGATTCGTTAGTCGTTAGGGGATGCTGAGGATGTACCCGACAAGAGGAGAAATTGCGAGTGGCTATTGATCAAGGCTCCGAGAGTTCTCGGTGATAACGTTCGCCACGGAAAGGGCCAAGGAATAGGCAAGCCAAGGAAAACGCGGCCGTATGTGTTTCAGAACTTTGTCTCAAAAGCGGGCAACTTGTACGGTTCTTTGGAGCACATACTGGAGCAAGGATACATGCTCCACTTTGATCAACGGGACAAAAGGGAGCTGTGGTTCGGTAATGCCGCCGATCAATCTCTTCGCTTGTAAGAAAGCTGCGGCTGCAAAGGAAAAACAACCTCTCTCTCTCTCTCTTTCTATTTGTTTCCCCGGACAATTCGTTCGGCAACAAACAACGGTTCGACAAACCGACAATGGCGATTTTCCATTATTAAACGGGATGAGAGTCTTAGGAACGAGAGCCGTAACTATCGGAGAACGAAGATGTTCAACGATGGCAAAAATAGAGGGAGAAGTTTCGGGAGAGAGAAGCTTAATTAATACACAATGAGTCGCTGAGTGGCCGAGGGAAAAAGTTCGCGTCCGAGTTTACCGAGAATATCGAACTATCATTCATTCTACTTTCCAGGTTGATAAATATAAATTGCACTTGGTCGAACTGTCGGCGCGAGTGCGATTTTTCGCGGGGCAAGCAACTCTCGAGTTGAAAATCCAGCGAAGAAAGACACTGTCGAGCCAGTTCGAATGGAACTTTGGCCTTGCAAACGGGATACTCAACACCGCGTGGCAGTCAATTTCAACGATCTAAGCAAACAAATATAAGAGGAAGGTTTCCTGTGTGGGATCACTTAAGAAAATATCTCTATAAATCAGAGACGCGTTGATGCGAATTATATTTCTCAAATGGCATCAATGGTCTGGGAAACTGATTTGTTTATCTTCTTTCTTTTTAAATTTATTAAAATAAATATGTTTATAAAATTTTTTTATTTAAATCTCAGGTATCCTAAACTATTTCTCGTCGTTTCAAATAAGGACTTTAATTCAAAAACATACTTACGTACTATAGTATATAAAAAAAGAAATGAAAAATAGCATTTTATATAAAAAGCTTTTTACGTACTGAGGACATCGAAGTATGTACTTATCAGTAGCTGTCAGATTTTGGAATGTGTATTTTAGTTTGAGCCAAAATTTTTTTAAGTTTTATTACAAAACGATAAAAGTACAATATTTTATGTTTATCGTGTTATTGTTCCTCCATTTTCCCGAGAGTCTCGTAATATATTTCCAAAACTTCGTTCGAGATGAATATTTGTCGAACGAAATCTTTCACCGCGAAGAAGATTTTTTTCTTTAATGAAAAGAATGGGACACTCCAATCGAATTCTGCGCGCAAACCTAATACTTTAGAAATCGAAAAGATTTTTGAGTTATTTTCGAAACGTTGCTTTTCGCATCTCGTCCGACTGGATCCCCCAAAATTGGCCACCAGTGCGTCAAATCCCATCGCTGTTAGAAAAATATACAGTTTCTATGGAGTGTGACGTCAGCGAGAACAAGAGCGAGCAGATCCGCGCGAAAAAAGAAGAAATCGCGCGCCGGAGAATGCCGGCCTCTATAAACAGCCTGACGGCCGCTATTTCTGTTTGCCGACGGATTGTAAAGGTAGTTATAAACGCCAACTGACCTCTCTAAGATAGTGACGCGTGTCATGACACCGTTTCGGAGGTCCACCAATTGCGTCTTTCTATTTAGCGCAGCCATTGATCTAAACCGTCTCGCGTCGCGGGTCGTCCAGCTGCACGCGTTCAAATATAAATTAAACAAATTCCCGCAGTCACGCCGGCTCGCCTCCGTTTCCCGCGCGGTTTAATGGCTCGGAATCGAGCGGCGGATTTCGTTTTCCGATCCAACTGTTGCGACAACGATTGCATCGAACCGGCGAGGGACCTACGTCCCTTTCGAAACGGTGTTAAACTCCATTTCGACAAGTCGAAAGAATCCTACTGGCGCGGCAATAATCGAGACTAGAAAGTTCGAATTTTTACACGTACCGCTAGAAATTTTTGTTACAAACGTTCATCAGCTTCTTTGATATTCTTTCACTTGTGACTTTAATCGTAAAAGGATAAAAAGAAGAGAAATAGAAGAATTCATTTCGAGAAGCTTCTCCTCTCACTGGAAAGAAGAAATAAAATACCCTGTTCTTTTAAATTTCAAGAACACCAATTTTTAAATTGAATCAACATCGAACACCTCTCGAGATAATGCTTCGCAAAGCATTGAATATGAAATGAAGAAAAAAAAAAAGAGAGAGGGAAAGCAGATAAAATGGTCTGGTATAAAACATGAAATTAAATATTGTACTATTGCGACTACATATACTTCGCTCTGAATACTTTATACATTTTTGCATTACAGCTTGTATCCTTTGCAACTTTAAACTTCCTACAAACAAAAGACATCCCCAATCACAGTCGTGATAACAACGATGTTTTATAATAATAGCTATTATTGTATTCCATTGGTAGTATTGTGTTTCACAACGAAGCACGTGGAGAAAGTACAGTTAACAAATTTATAAAAAATCTAACCTTCAAATTTGCACATTTAAGCATAATGTAATTAATAAAATTAAATTTACGACGCGTGTATTTTTTGTTCTTATTCTTTTTGGACAGATATATGTACATATACTGTTATTAATTTTTGTTCTAATTAATTCGTTACAGAACACTCGATTGTATTATTATTGTTGATATATTGTCACGATATCGTATTGATTTCTTCAACATTCACAAAAATTGAGATCGCGCCCGCCGAAGAGGATGAATTTCGTTCCATCGCGTGTTTCAGTCCGGTGACGAAGACGCATACGCGCACGACGCCATTTTAGAAGCGCAGCGACTGCAAGACGCGGTGGCCAGGATGGATATGGCATTCCCCGCTTAATAGAGGCGGCGATCAACGTTCGTAAATTTAGCCGTGCCCCATAAATAACTCGCCACGTCGACCAGACCCTTTCCGAAACACCGCGCACTTGTCGCCATTTCATGGATGTTCTTATCCTGCCTACAATCCTACCCGAAAAAAACTCCTGCCATCGCCATTCCGTTACGTACCGGACAGAAGCGCCCGATAATCGATGCGCGGAGCGGAAAAGCGCTCGAGTTTGCCAGCCAATTTTCATCATTAATTCAAGGTTGACACGTTGGACGCGAGGCGCAAGGCGATTCGTTTTCAAACCGAATTTAGCCCGACCTCTTTATCGACACAGTTCGGCAACTACCTCGGCTCGCAGTGATATCATTCCTCCGGCTCTGTATAAATCGCATCGTTTCGGATCGTTTCAGACGCGACGCTGTTTTCGTACCGATCGAGAGAATATTTTGTAATTGAAGTTGGGTGGGTAGTTGGTCCGTTGCCAAGAGGAAAAGTTTTCACCGGCCGAGTGTTTTTAGACCCGCAGTTCCGTACATTTTTACGAACGATTATTGGCCAATTCCTGCGGCCTTCCGAGGGGAGAAAGAACTTCCGAGCGCGAAAACCGAAAGGGAGGATTCCTTCGGCGCGAGAACCAGAACGAGATAAATTTCCAAGTACAGTCTCAGAGATTAATCGCTAAACTTCTATTATATTTTTAACGCGAAAATACGTAAAAATAAAATAAAATATTTAAAATGTTTAGCAATTTTGTTCAAAATCATTAACGATCCGGTGATATTAACAGAGATAAATAAATAAATAAATAAATAAATAGCGACATTAATTGAGAGAGAGAGATGAATCAATGAAAAATTGGTAAAAAAAAAAATCGTCGCGAATGTCCTATTTTTGCGTGTAAATCAACACGTTGATTGCCGACGTTTAATAAAACGTAGAATATAAATACTGCGGAGCGGCGCTTTTATCGTAACGTAATATTTTATAAAAATCGAATATTCTGTGAGAAATGGCCCGTTTAACGCGCCAGCGTGTTAACCAGAAGTCCAAGAGCCTCGCAGACTTCACATTCCCCAGTGGCAGAGCATCAAGAGTAAAAGGACTCGAAAATTGCGACGAAGGAATCCAAGAGAAAATTAAAGATATTCCACGAAGTATTCCCGTGGAACGAGCTCGAGTACGGCAGGAAGAGACGACTGCTGAATATCCAACGGTGCGTGTGCATTGCTCGATAGCGACACCGAAAAACGGTGACACGGCTGGGCCACTTGTAAATTTAATATCGTCCAGCTGGAAATAAACGTGCCGGAAAATACCGAGCGCAAGGTCGAAAGAATATGAAAGAAACGGGGAGAGAGAGAGAGAGAGAGAAACGAAATGGAGAACCGAAGAAAAAGAAAAATTGAAGCGACAAACGAAGACCATGACCCGAGCTGGACAAAATTTTTTCTAGATCCACGTTCCCCTGTGTTCAAAACGAAACTTTCCTGTTTCGAGAAGGGATATTCGCCTAACCCAAACTCCTCTCGTCTCAATTTTCTCTCCGCTGACTCTGGCGAACGAGAAGAAGACACACACGACGGATCTTATCGAATTGTTCCCCTTTGTCATCGAGCAGAGACATAAAAAGGAACTGAATGGAACGCGAGAGTTGACCCAGTGGAGCCACGTGGAAGTATTCGTATTTTATTTCTGAATATTCCGAAATCTCCAAGAGAGCCGAGAAATAACTTACTTCATGCATACACGACTTGAAAAATTATTCGAACACGCAATAACAAATCGTGTCGTGTCCGTTGATCTTTAAGTGCACACGCTCTTGTCAATTAGCAATCAGAATTATCTATCACTAAATCTATAACTTTGAAACAAAAAAAAAAAAAAAAAATACTGCATTCCTTGAAAGTAACAATAAATAAAATTCTACAGCTATCTATACTCTCACTGAACAATTAAAACAGCAATTTGTTAGCCGCGTTTCGATGATGCAGCGTCATAAATCATTCCGATTCTAATTAGCAACTGGAGAATTTTAATTTCCCCTTCTAATGGAACGATTAATAATTTCAACGAGTTTCAAGTTCGATCGCGAGTAAATTCTGTCGAAATGCGAATCTTGGGCTTGAAAGCGAGAGGAGATCTCCGTTCTCGGGACGTTTCTGCTCGCGAGCAGAAACAGGAGAGCAGCTTCTTCCCTCGAGCGCTCGCGGGAACCGACCTGTGCCACGCGAGTCGGAAAATCCACATGCTATTGTTGGATCTCTTTAACGCTTTAACGTTTCACGGCTATAATTAGTCGTCGGGGATGCCGGGATGACGTCTCGTGCCCCGACGACTTCGATTCCCGAAGAGATTCGATCGAGGCCGACCACGACCCGGAAGAAATCAATACGCCGACCCGACGACACCGATTGGCCGCGTCCGATGCTCGCGCAACGTACTCGCGAACCGCCTCGAAAGATCTCTCCGCCACGAGGAGATCGTTCGCTTGCCGAATGATCTGTGGGAATGAGGGTAGATCGAGGGCGTACGCGCTCTCTTTCTCTCTCGAACGCACGTGAAATCGGGATCAAACTTGACGAGGGAAATCTCGCTGAGTGATGAAGCTCGTAATCATCCGACATTGTTTTTTTTTCTTCTTCTGGTTTTTTTTTTTGGAAAACGATCTCTTTTGTAGTAGCGACGTTAAGAGGATAGCTTCCCCGTGAAAGGAGTTCACAACCTCGTTCCTCTTGGAATTCCCCTTTTGTTAGACGACGACGACGGCAGGAGCGTCGTTGAAACTTGAAAGATCACCTTTTTCTTTTTTATTCCTTTTGTTCGTAATTGTCACCTTATTACCTTCAAAAGCGACCTCGTCGAGCTACTGTGAAAACAAAGAGTAGGGTTTTCACGAAATATTGTGTCACTGGTCGGTATTTATTCGTGAGTACTTTGAACACGCGTTCAGTATACTTAATCATACTTGAAACGTGACTTTTTGCCAGCCTCTCAATTTTGTCGGTAATTTTTTAATTTTGTTAAGCAAGTGCGGGGATCAATATCCAATTTTTAGGAAACGAACGACTTAGTTCCAAAAGTTTGTTCGTTGCAACAAAACGACGCAAGCAGTGGCAAATTTTAAGGTAAATTTAAAAAGCAATATTTGTAATTTATAATAATGATATATGCATCTCATATAAGAGCGTAGCTATATTTATTTAAATACTTCAATAACACTAAATTATAAATTACAAATATTGCTGTAAATGGGCTAGTTTTATTTATAGCTTTACTATTATTAATAACAATAATAAAGCAATATTCATAATTTATAATAATGATATAAGAGTGTAGCTATATTTATTTAAATACTTCAATAATACTAAATTATAAATTACAAATATTGCTGTAAATGGGCTAGTCAGTTTTATTTATAGCATTTCTATTGTTAATAACAATAATAAAGCAATATTTATAATTTATAATAATGATATAAGAGTGTAGCTATATTTATTTAAATTAATTACACTAAAATAATAATAATAATTAAGCTATTAATAAAACTAACTAGCCCATTTACACCGAATTAGAAAGCACGTTTCTCATTCCAAGTTTCTGTAAATTTCAAGAAATGCTAATTATCACAAAACTCAACGACGACACGTTTCCCTGTTTCAGTTCCAATTTAGTCCCTCCGTCATAAAAATCGATGTAACAAAAATATCGAGTCTCGTAACCGCGTTGCATCAACTGTCCAAATACTTGCTGACAGTAGTACATCGGCGCGATTTCTCCGACGCGTTGAAAACAAGCGCCTCGAAGGCACAGGGGCGTTTCGAACGTCAGTTTCGCGTCATCGTCGAATTTCAGCGACGTTGCTTCTCGCTCGAGATGCCCATTCGCGCGAAACTTCAGACTGAAAGACGATTTTCTCGAAAGGCTCGACGGGATTCGGAGATGGAAAAATCAAACCTGCAGTAGATACAGATCGTCGACACAGATATGCGTGATCTATCGAGCAAAAGAACCTTTGATAACGTTCGTGAAAGGTCACGGCACTATCAAAGAGCGGAACAGTGTCCTTGTTGTCAGGCGACCGTTATCGCGAGACCATATCGTTCGTGGATATTCTTCCAAGAAGCTTCTTCGCGAAGACGTGGCACAGACACATTGCGGAAAGATATATCGGTTGCCAATTACGGTGACACGTGCGCCGGAGTGATTGGGATTCGAAAACCCAGGGAAAATAATAACGGGGGAGCACCGTTGAGTATCCTTAAGAGAATTAAACTGCGGGAGAAGTTTCGATTGAAACGATGGAAACGATTCTGCCTTGATATTTTCCTCGATCCTCGAGCTTCGTCTCTAACTTTGTGCTCGTGACATGAGGACCAGAGGAGTGATTCTCCGTGTAAAAATAAATCGTGAAAGCGGGAACGTAACATTTCCTGATTCGAAGAAAACGGAGCATGAAGATGTAAGTTGAATTTGAGTAACACCAGACTCGACGTGAATGAATAATCGATAGGAAGTTATATCCTTTCTCGCGGAGTGCAATTTTTCTGGCCTCGTGTTGCTCTCGAGAATGGAGTTGCCAGCGTGTTTAGTCGAGAATTGGCTTTCAAATTTAATTCTCTCGAAGATTAATAGGTATTCAAGTGTACTCGGCGAACTTTTAAACTCGATTTCCTTGGCGCCGAAACTCATACAAACGGGAGCAAAAAAGTTATTCTTTATTACCGACTTAGAGCGTAGAATCATCCCCCCACCCCCCACCCGTCGTAATAATCGTAATCACAGAGACATTCTACCTGCCAGCTAGCTTTCTTTACCCCGGCGAATTTACTCTTCATCGGGAACTTCGTATTTGTACAACCGTGTACGTGTACGTTCTCTATATATTTCGAATTACGAACATTTCAACTTAGTTCAAACGCCGAAAGTTGCGCCTCGAGACTCGTTCCCAATTCCCAAACGCATTAATCATGAGAGAGAGTTGGGCGGGAAGCCCCGGATAAAGCTCGAACGAAAAATCCGAGCAACGACCGTGAACATTGTAAATAACGTCGCGGAATCTTCAATAGCAATTCCAGCGATTCTTCCGATTCCGCGAGGAGATACTCGTGGCGATAAGGACGTCAGAGGTTTCTCAGAAGAAACGAAGGGGAGAAAAAAAAGAAGAGAGAGAGAGAGAGAGAGAGAGAGAGAGAGAGAGAGAGAGAGGAAAAGGATTCCGCGAGATCCGTTGAAAAGGCTGTTAAACGCCGGCAGGAAGTCGAGATCGCGCGCGTTACGTGGACGCGCGGAAGAAGACGACAGAGGACGAGGGCGAAGACAGCAGGAAGTGGAGTGACGCTGCCTCGGGCCGTGTGCGCGATTTTCTTCCTCGCGTACTCGACAAAAGCCGCCGGAATCGCGTTGCTTTCTGGGTTAAGTACACCTTACCAGGAAAAGGGCTGCGAACGGAAGTCGGGGACTATCGAGGGAAACCATCTCGCCGAGAGCGCGCCGATATAATTGAGAGTTAATGAAGGATGAAAACGAAGGCGATAGATACGCGACGTGTATATAAAAATATAATACTTGAAATCACAGTGAGAATATCAAGAATATAATCTCTGTACGAAGGAAAGACAAAACTGTACCACCTATAGAAATTTTTTCTTGTATTTATCGTTGTTGCGATTTATTTGTTATTTAGTTGGTAATGTTGTTAAATCTGCACCGAAAATTATTTATTGAATTGAACGTGAATACCTGCATGTACACATAATAATTTAATTATCATTTAATTCAACATTTTAATTTAATTTATTAATAACTGCATATACAATATAATAATTTTCTGTAAATTATGCGTTTAGTACATGTCAACAGAGTTGTAAGTTAAAAATTAACGGTGCAGAGCAACAAATGTAATTTCATCACGTGTTTGTTGTTGCCTTGAATTAAAATATAGGGGCCTGTAGACAATAAAAATCTGAAATTATTGATTATTGTAATAGAAATACTGTCTTCTCGAAGTGAATTTAGAAATAATATTTCCGAATATTCTAGTTGTTAGAGCATCTTGATTTAATTTATTTTTTCTCGTATTGAGCGATTTATTGACGTTGAATTAAAAGGAGGGATCTTCCATCTGTTCGTCGTAAAATAACAGAATCGAACGCTGAACACACAGTTCCTTTTTATTTTTATAAAAAATACGCGTCCTCCCTGATGCGGGTAAACTGGGAGAAGTTGTAATTAACAGAATTTCCGTGGAAATTCAGGCTCGAGTAGCCACCGAGACAGGCCTCCGTTTTACAGAAAGCGAACTGACCTATTTATCAAGCTTTCGGCATTTGGTTTCGGGTCCAGCGCCGTGGAAACGCTCCTGTTAACGAACGACCGAAAAGCTGATGCCGATTTTGGATACATCGCTAAGTGTCATCGGGACGACAAAATCTATTTAGCAAATGATCAGGTTAAACTGTGTAACGATCGTCGATTCGTTACTGTGCTTGAACGAAACTTGAACTCGCACTGTCGTTACTAATACATTGGACAGTTAAAAAAGATTATTACTTTTTTAAATTAATTAACATTAGACACTTAGAACGATTAAGATCTATTTTTAATCAGATTTAAAATCACGAAGATTTTAAAGAAGAAAAGTCAGTCATTCATTGTACAGTGTTCGAACATTTTAAACGAATTTTTCATGCAATTGTTCATTACATATCACACGTAATGATAGGTGATTATCACGACCAATCAAAAAATATACGTACAAAATATTTATCGGGGACAGTGTATTTAGTAAAAAAATTAACGAACAACCCCCTCCCATCAAATATCTATAAAATCTATAAAAATATTTAAATAAATTATAAACTGTACACGTGCTTCCAAATTTATTTCAAACATCGCCCCATGTAGTCACGATAATCAGCTCTCATTATGGCCTTAATGAAACTTCAACGAGGTAACATGTTCACAGAGAATGTTCCCATGAAAATTTTCAAATACTTCCACGATGCTACGCTAGATAAATGCGAAATTAGAACGATGGAGGAGATTGATGAAATCTTCAGACACCTTCACACCCGATACAATCTTACTTCGAATGAAAATCGCCGATTCAATTGCCCGGCAAACCCCAATTCCGATCGATGCCAATCGAGCGAACGCACGACGAAGTGAAAGGGGCAGCTGAATTATTATTACGAATTGTGAAATTCACAAAGGCGACAACAAAGGGGTATGTACCGGCATTCATGCTCCAACACGAACTCACGACTGTACACCTGTCACAGCGTCACACAGAGGGTTATTCTCTTCGTTTTACGTATGTGTGTCTACGTGTGTGTGTGTGTGTGTGTGTGGGTTAAGCTAGACGGCGTAGTCAGTGAGTGGAGCACGGTATCCCTCGTGCACAAGTGCTGTGCTAAAATTGGACGCGAACAGAGGAGGGTTTATTCAAATTATTCCGCAGCGCGCGGACTCTTGAATTCGTAGCGGGGCGACGCGACGAATGAACCGGCTCTCAGATAACGCGACGTTTCCCCCGTTTCGCAAACTGATGCCGCGAAATTAAACGATAAACCCCCAGGTGCGCCACGTTTAATGAGGCGAATGTTTCTGCGTCGATGGCGAGAAGCTTCACCCCCTTTTCAAAACGAGGCGAATGCTCGCCCGTTTCCCCTTCCCGTGCTTCGACTGCAACGTTGTGCGAAAGGCAAGCTTTGCTTCTTCCTCTCGACGTGTGATCGTCGGCGCGGGTCATTTCGAGAGAGTTATAGAGTCGACACCGTGCGCCATCGTGTGACAAAAGAGGACTGTCTCTTGACCGAGACCACCGTTTCGAAAGTCGTTTCACTGCCAAGATTTGCGACGGATCGTTTGTATTTCATGTGTAGGTCGATTGTTAATTACTGCGCATTTTTTTTTCTTTTGATTATACTATAATAATTAAAATGCTTAAATTACTAAATTGATGTTAAAAGTGTTCTTGCTAATTTGCCAAATTTCTATGTACTTCGCGAAATTTCATTAACACTAGTAATAAGACGCGATTCGTATTGATGCAATTTGAAGCGAATCTGATAGGAATTGTAGGATTTTCGTTTCAAATATACATTAGTCATATTGAGCATATAATAAATATTGAAGATGATGACACTTGATTGTTTTAAGCGGCTTTTATGATTTTTTGGGAAACATGTACTTGTATGAAATATCTTATAATTTATATCATATATGTATACATTTGATCAATATAATCATGACACTACAATCGGATCTGATTACAACGTTAATAAAACTTCAAAATTGTTAACGCACGCGATACGTTCATAAAATTAATCAAACTCAAGTTTGGTGAATTCGACTGACGAAGAAGGAAACATGTAAATTATTAATCGAAGATTATCTTGGGGGATAAGATTATGTAAGGGGACAAGCAACGTGAATAATTTTCGAAAGACTCACCGTGGTCTTCTCTAAACAACGAAGTAGATGATGATGCTGCAATTCGAAAATATCCTCCTCCTTGTAGTTGTCGTCCAGCTGAAGGCCGCTCTCCTGCGCGGCCAATCGTGCCTCGGCCGCCTTCTTTTTGCTCACGAAGGCCGCTCCGCTCGAAGCTTTCGCGATCCTGATTCGTGCCAATCTGGCTTTCTGTAACCCAAGAAAAAAGAAGCGAACGTTACAAAACGCCAATGCCACGGACAAATCACCGGAGACTTCGAACAGCCACGACTATTCGTCCCATTCTGCCGTTGAATACCCATCGATAAAAACGGGGAGAAAACAATTAGACGTTGCCAAAGTATCAGAAAACATCCGCCGTGTTCATGGTCAACCTAGTTTCGATGGAATTTTTGGAGAGAAATCAAGATTTACAAAGAGAGAAAGAAAGAAAGAAAGAAAGAAAGAAAGAAAGAAAGAAAGAAAGGAAACAACAACAACGTCAAAAGTTGAGGGGTAATATCGCGGTGAACAGGCGTCGAGGAGCAAAAATTCGGTCAAAGAGAAGCGGAGAGACGCGTGTCTTTCCAGGTCGAGTGAAATTGTTTCGCATTGAACAATGATGGAACCGACATGCCGGGGAGCTGCTGCGTTGAAAATTCACCCGGTGAAAAAATCGCGACGACGAACGGAAAACGCATCAGCTGCTCTCGTCAACTCGCTTCAGGGACGCGAATTCGCGCGCAGAAGAAGTCATTAGACTAACAACGACGCATTGTCCCCGGCTGTTTTCTTTATTTCTTCCCGCCCCCTTCCTTCGCCGTCGTTTCTCTCCCCGAGGCGGCTCCTGCTTACCACCGACGCTCAGTCAATTAAGCTTTTAGCGGGGATTTTCCGCGAGAAATTACCGTGTGCACGCCATTGAAACGCCGCGAATACCCGCGCAACGGCGATCCCAAGGCTTTAAACGCGTCGTCCACGCCCATTTCCCGAACGATTATGTCCCGGCCGCTTGGATTTTCCTTCCACCGACGAGACCCTGTTCAAACACAGCCATTTCTACGAGCGACTCTCTTTTTTCCCTCGGGTTCAGCAAAGAGGAATACGGGATCGATGAAACTGCCTCTTTCTCTCCTCTTTCCTTCGCCGCTCAATTAAAGGGAATCTCGCAAACGAGCAGGTACTTTCTTGTACGATAACGACCATCGCGTTTCGAACGTCGTAGAAATTGCAAGCACGATCTGCGGCAATCTCGTCAATATCTTTGCATTAAGGACGTTAAATCGCGCCGGGAACTTTTAAGGGAGCGAGTAAATAAATTCAATTGGACAATGAGAGAGCTTTCTGTTTGTGCGATCAAACGAGTCAAAGGAAATGCACGACTCGTTCGTCGTGCTTCAGAGTCTTTAAATGAGTGATCATTTGTCAGAGAATGCGGCGATTTCGATCAACGTTATTTGTATTACGAATTCGCAAAGGGGAGGAAGCGAGATTAATGGCGTCAATAGAATCTTAATTAGACGATGAATTAAACTTTTCGTAAACGCGGAGAAGATATTCTCCATTGTTTCACATTTACGGTATTCACGTTCTAAGTAAAAATATCGAGCATTCTTGTTAATATTATATACTATAGAGGTGGTCGAGAAACGAGAACTACAGTGAAGAGAAAACAAAAACTTCAAGACCGTGGATTTAGTTGTAAATAAAATTTTTCAGTGTGAATGTGAATAAAGATGTTGCAATTTACAAAATCTTCGGCAGAGAAGGTATCTTTATTCACTCTCTTCGAAATAACGTAAAAATATCTTTAAAAGAACGAACTCGAACAGTGTGGAAATGAAAGTATCGAAACGATTATTTGTTTCTTACATCGTTCGCATACAGCGACCAGTACAATCGTGAGAGGAAAAAGGTCGTTCAGCAAAGAGGTTTCGACAAGTCGTTGCAAAGAGGAAATTCAATCTCCAATTTATTC
This sequence comes from Frieseomelitta varia, assembly GCF_011392965.1. Classification (NCBI taxonomy): domain Eukaryota; kingdom Metazoa; phylum Arthropoda; class Insecta; order Hymenoptera; family Apidae; genus Frieseomelitta; species Frieseomelitta varia. The sequence continues at coordinate 38,567 of NW_025110057.1, read as the reverse complement.
GCGAGAAAAATTTCTTGGAGTTTCTACGCGAAACGTTTGAATTTTTGCAATTTTCGAGGAAGCTCCATGATGAGTAAAATCATTAAAAAAAAAAAAATAAAAAGAAAAAAAAGAAAGAAAAGATCTCACAACTGTCAAAAGCAGAGGCTTCGCGCTTCCAAATAAGAGCGAGAGAACGATCTTGTTGATGACTCTTTCTTACAAAGTTCTATCAGTTTTCCAATTTTTCATTGTCGCCCGATGCAATTATGCTCTTCACCGTGTACTGTCGCATATAACATTTCTCCGACGCGTTGAAAACAAGCGCCTTTCCTTAGGCATTTATATCTTTCAACGTCTGTCACCGAAAACCCATCAGAGAGTTTCGAAACGCTGTCGATAACACAACTATCCCATCATGCTAGCCAGAAATTCGTTTTCATCGCGATTTTCATTCGTTCGCGTCGCAAACTCTTTTTCCCGCCCAGCCAGCGAAATTTTCGCAATGGAGCCAGCGTTAACGCGATTTACCAGGCACAACCTGGTCGCGACCATTTATCTCGAGCAACCAGCCATCCCCACCGGCGACTATACATATTTAGCTTTCGCCGTGCGAGGCTCCTCGTTCAGGGAAAACAAAGAACGTCGAGTTAAATAATGCCGTTTCGTTGAATACATCATTAATGCGTTATTTCTTTTTAACGAGCATTTTACTTTACGTCTTCGTAAGCTCGATAAACGTCGTAGCAGGCGCGAGAAAAGGGGAGGGAGTCTACGGAGAATCACCAACCGAGAGCAAAATTACACATTGACGTTGTGGAAAATTCGAGATCGTTTTCACCCTTCCGGCAGGTTATCACACCCATCGACCAGATCGTTCGATAACTTCATCGAGGAGATCGTTACGGCCCGGAGCGCCTAATATGAATTAATAGCTGTTTTTTTTTTTCTTTTTGCTCGTGACTTTCACACTGGTTCCGGTGAAACTTCATCGCGAATCCGGTCTGGTAATTTGCATTACGTCTCGTATGTGTACAGTGAAGGTCAAAAGTGAATATATAATGTATAATATATCGAAGGCATAAAACTTGTCAAATGCCTCTCTTACAAGTAGAAATATTCTGCTGTGTTGAAATTATGAAGATTGCAATGGAGAACTGGTTGACTTCGAACGTCTGGTAGCAACCAGTTTCAACTACTTTCGTGGATCTCCATATCGTCGAAAGATTCGTGAATCTGGCAACAACGAGAGCCAAAAGTGAATATACATCTCTGGAAGCACAACATTTGTCTAACGTTTCGTAGAAATTTTCCGTTTCGTAGAATATTTTACCATTTCAGCGGTGGATTCTTTGGATCGTAGATCTCTAGACTTGTTTTAGATTTTGACACCAGAACTATCAAATTATGACTGATCAATGAAGCGAATTTATAATTCTTTTAGAAACTTTACAAATGTAAAACGGTGTGTTTTAAAGATTTAAATGATCAATTTTCGTCACATGTGTAAATAAGAAGCAGTAAAGTAAATAATTTCGTGTAATTCGCGAAAGATCTTTATTTCGTTGTCTCTGATGGAAATTTTTAGTCTTTGTCGTCAGTAATTCTAGCGTTAAAATTTTAATACAACTCCAAAAACTGTCGCCCTACCTCTGGAACAGTAATTATCTCCTAGCACTATATTTTTTTCTCTTCTGTGAATGTATCTCCGTTTCCAATGACACAAATATCAGTTTTAATAATATGCTTCACAAGTACTATAGGAACCTCATTTTTGTTGGGTGAACACTAACTTTTGACTCTTACTGTACGTATAATACAACCAAGCGCAGCAACGGGCATGAAAGTTTCGGCGCTGTTATCCTTATCAGGTTACGTGGATCTCGCGAAAATTCTTGTATATAAAATATCCTTAACGGCGCTGTAATGTCTACGATTGCTGAATTACGAAGCAACGATAATAGTTACGAAACTGCCGGTGCGATAACGCGCGAGATCTACCGCGCCAACTCGCGATTACGACCTCATGAATAAATCCTGGCTCTATTTGAAATTGTCTCTCTTTCCGAAAGACAGAGTCTCGCTGATGGTTTGAATCGCGCGAGAATCGTACGAGTAATTCAAACAAAATCATTTATGCTATCGTTTTTTTTTTTTCCATCCCCTCAAGCTGAGTATCGTGAATTTTTTTTTAATTCCAAGCGTCTATCGTTTTCTAATTTAATGACAGTTTAATAGTTTCATCTTGGAAGAATTATTATATTTAACCTCTTGCATTACGATGTTGAAACACATTGAAACACTATTAAATAGAGCGAAGAAAGGTTAACTCCAAATTTGGAAATGGTAATAAATAACTGACAAGAACGTACATTCGCCGCATAAGTGTTGGTCCACTTACCGCAGTCATGTACATAGGTGAATCAATGAAGGCACAACATGCGATCGAACTAGGCAACGAAACGTAAAAAGCCGTAAACCAATTACCCCGCCATTCCTAATTTTCGTCCAATCTCATTTACTTCAAACATCTTCAATCGCTTTTAGACTTTCCGTCTAAATGAACCTCGCAGTAGCTTTCAAAGAACGTTTCCATAAATCAACGCAAGATGATTCAAATGATTCTAAACAAATTCTAAACAATAATATTCGTATTTGTTTGATTTACGAAGTTGGTCAATATGACTTCCAAACAGTTTCAAACTCAGACTTTTATCCAAGATTTCGACTCGATTGAAAGGAGTTGAATTAAAAATTAAAAAAAGAAAGTCAAGCGTAAGAATATACTCTAATTTGTACGACGCGCTGTGTATCACCGCGAAGAAGATTTCAATGCATCGTTGGTTTGATAGCAAAATCCAGCGGCGGAGATCAGGGCCGATAGATCACGTGTCAGCGTGACGATGTTGCGAAACAACGAGGCGAAACGTCAAGGTAAAGGTACATCACCGTGGCGTGGCTGCAGGCAGTAAAAGCCATGGAAAGTGCACGCGGTCGCTACGAATCCGCATTCGAGGACAAGTTCCTGGCATTTCGCAGCTGCGGCCAACACTCGCGTAAACATCCGCGAGCGTGGACGATGCCACGTGATACCTCGCGAACTTAACCGCCGCGAAAATACACGATTTCTCCGGGAAATGTATGACAAACACTGGCCAAGGTTTCGTTATTGGTTTCGAATGAAAATGTCAAACATTAATTTATCGGTATTGGTGTTTGGAGTTTGGAGTGCCTGGAACCTCTTCCTCTTCTCTGTCTTTTGTTTCCTTGTTTTCTAAGTCAACCATTCTTTTCTTATCTGATATGCTTCTACTTTCAACCTACAACCTACTCTTTCTCACCTAATTTTCTTAATTTCTTACTTATTTTTATTAATTACCTTAAATCTAGTGACTATTTCTGTTTCCTTACTGCACTGTCTTTTTCTATTTCCGCTTTTAATGAGATTGGGTATTCCACGCTTTCTAACCTAACCTCCCTTTTTATATTTTCTCTATTATTCGCTTACCTTCTACTTCCAATTCTATTTACCTATTTATCTCTCCACTACGGTACCTATTCTACCCTCTTTTGCCTCCGTTTTTGGAATTTATTCCCTTTTATTTACCTTAATTCTCTATTTTTTCGCATCTCTTATACAGCATTCTTTACTACACACGCCTTCTAACCAAGTCCCAATTTATCGGTATTGTTTTGATCGTTTACAGAAAATTCAAACTCTCACTTTGACTCGACAGTACAATAAGTAGAATTTGTACTTTCTGTTCTTATATCCTAATCAATGCTAAATGACATTTAGCATTTGGAAACTAATTTCAAAGTAAATCAAGTGTTTGGCTCAGCTTAGGTAGTTGGTGAAACTCGAAGAAGTTGTAGGAACTATCCTTCTTTAAATCTTCTTTATGTTTAGTAAGTTTTAACGCACGTCTGGATGTTTCCATAACAATTCTTGTTTATCAAACATTGATCTCGAATGATGATACTATGTTAATGGTTCGGGAAATGATTGAAGATTTAAATAATTGGAGCGATTCGAGAAAACTGATCTCGGCTGCGTTATTTAATTTAAATTTTACAGCTTCTTGAAATCATCATTTATAAACACATAAAAAGTTAAAGAAATATAGCAGACCTGAGCAGAAATTTGCTAAATATGCAACAAATGTTCTACTTCGACTTATTTCACGCATCTTTGCATATGTCCTCTACACTTCTTACCATGTCCTCTAAACTTCTGTACCATCTCATCTCTCATAAACGTATAAAGACATGTTCTACGTTCTATCGTCGAAAATGAACTAACTCCGGTCGTAAGTTTGATATAAGAATATCGCGTATGTCCTTTCTCTTGTCAGACACTGATATTTTCAACGAACGAGTGTAGAAAAGAAAATAGTCTCGCGAGGTTATCGCGAGCGTAAACGATCAGCCACGCGACACCCTGCTGAAGCTCGCGATTTTACTCGCCGCGAAAATATACGATTCGCCAGCGGTATAAATATGGTAAACACACCGGCGAGGTTTCCTAGCCCTGGAGGTGTACACCGTCACGCTATAATTAGCGAGTTTACCGACGATGCGCCATGGTTGCTGTAATCGCGCGTAATTCACGCATCGACGGACAGTGTTTGGCCAAATGGCTAAACTTAGGGTGCTACCTACGTAGGAAAATCGAGCTGTGTAAATGTTTGACTTCTTGCATTCGAACCACAGGAAGACCGGGGCGGAGGATCGAATTCCGATACGGAGCGTACTGGCATTTTGTGCCAGTGGGCCTTTTCGCAATTTCCGTTCCCGAGCTGGTCGCTCGTCGCTGAACTCGACGAATTTTCGTCTTCGTCTGCAGCTAGTTGGTTAACTGTGATTTCGTTCGATTTACTGGTGAATTCTTTATCACGTTACCCACGATAAGATAGACCAACGTTCATTTGTGAAATCAGGGTAATTAATTGTGACTTTAATCGACTTTATCGTTTTATTCCGAATTCTTGGAATTGATAGAAGTTTATGAAAGAAATAATTTACTCGTGAATTGGTCAAAGGTGAAATTCTATTGATTTCGAGATCTAAAAGATAACACGTCTTCGAGGATGTTTAATTTTCTTTTCCTAATGTGATGCGTTTATGAAAAATTTATGAGGAACAGACACAATGAAAACGATACGGGAAAATATACAAACTGTTCGAAATACAACATCTACTCCGCATGTACACTGGATCTAATTTTAATTGTCTTGTAATTAAAAATATAAAAATATAAAAATTATAATATAAAATATAAAAATATAAAAATTAAAAAATTAAAAATATAAAATTACAATTCTGCCAATTCCGCCACTTGTCTACAGCTTTATTAAATCTGAAACAGTTTACAATACGTATTATCCTAAAATAAAACCAAAGCCGATGCTAAAATAAAAACGTATCCTAAATAAAATAAATCGTATCCTAAACGTATCCTAAAATAAAAACATGAGCCGATCCACCAGGCTGTGGACACCAGCACCACTTTGTCAAATTTAAAATTAGGTCCACAACAACTGATCTGCCCTCTCAACACGAGGCAGAAAAAGAAAAAGATACGTCTATCCTTCCGAAATTCTGTTCACAGAGATTTCACTGTAATTCGAAGATGTAATCCCGAAATACCTACGTACGTAGCATAAATGACACACGCTGACGAAGCGAAGTGGCTGAATAAATATAACGATGGGAACGAGAAGAATTAAGTAAGTGCATTGGTTGGTTCGGTAGAAGAAGAAAAACCGGAAGCGGGCACCGACGCGGAAGGTCCCGTGTCATTGGGCACCGGAATAATCGATCTCGGGGTTCCACGACGTACGCCGCCGGAAACGGAAAGCTGAAATTTCCTGGCGAGTCTCCAGCCGAGATCCCTCGCGGTCGGACGAAAAAATTAATAGGTCGTGCGAGATTAATCAGGACCGACGATGCGCGTGTAAATTACGAGAGACGAAGGAAACTACCGTTTCGTATCAACAACTCTGACTTCTCAACGAAGACAAATTACGACGGACGATGTCTATGAACCAAAAGAAACGTCGAAAACGAGCTCGTGAACCGCAGACGATCGCGCGGTAGAAAATAATTCACGTCTGTTACACGATCAGCCATCAAAAGTCTACGTGTGTACATCCGTCAGGCTGTTCAGGCATCATAATTAATTTGGTGGTTTTTGAAATTTTTGCTCTATGCGAAAAGTATAATCTTACGAAGGTCCACACGCGATCATCATATAAAAACTTATTCTGATTATAAGTATAATGGGAATAATAGAAATTGGTGATTGAATAGTAGACGACGTCATGATTTTTTATCTTCAGTTTCGTACATATATACATATTCATCTCCTCAGAGTCTGTACGACTTTAACCGATTCAAAAAATTATGCCTACGTGTTCTTGTTTAAATATCTGAAATTTATGTAACACTTCTGTGACCGACATAAATTTTGATCAACTACAATAACGATACACATAATGTCACCAAAAAAAAAAGCATTCGACCAAATACTTTCATTATTATGTCATATAAAACATTCCTACAAGGTGTTTGTTGAGAATTACATATTCATCATAATAAAAAAATTAATATACAATACGAATCACGTATAGTCTCGTTGGATAATTGTTTGTTACGAAACATATTATGTTACTCGTATAATTCCTAAACAATTTTAGACCAGATACATTTCGTTAAAAATGAAATGTCAAAATGTTTTTGTACAACAAGCCTAATACGTTCGTTAAAAATTCATTACATAGTGTCCGAATTACTCTCATAAGTAATCGTATACGACGTACTCTAGATTAGGAAGATACAATAACAGAGATTGGATCACGAGAGTCGGTCAGATCCGGCGGGCGAATTAATCGACGTGGTCGCTAATTAATTCGCTTATGAATGAAAGTTTTTATCGAGCTTGCCGGACGACAGCTACCTGTTGTCCCGTATCGAATTAATTAACTATCGACATGCTGCGAGGAGCACCGTCCTTCGCCCTGTGTGTATAATAGTAATTACCGCGGCGAAGTGGGTCCCCTTTCGCTTCGCAAACATAATCCTCTAATAGAAAACATTGCTGTACGCATCGATAACGGGAGATTAAATTCCCGGCTGCGATTACCTCCGTCGAGCCTATTAAATTTATTTCCCCGCCGATGCGTGAAAAACCAACGAATCGATTCGAATAATACCGTTTATTTGCCAGCGAGAGAGAGAGAGAGAGAGAGAGAGAGAGAGAGAGAGAGAGAGATCAAGTTCAACGTACGTTTATGAATTAATTCATTTGCCACGCTGAAGGGGAGGAACGAGGGTGGTAGAGGTTGTTTCGTCGAAATTGAGCAGCTCTTGTAAAAATGTAATTCCGTTCCGCGCCGTGCACCGGCACTCGATGAAACGAAATCGCCGGCGAAAGTTAAAACGTGATTGCAACACGGAAGAACGAGTGGCTTGGATTTAGTAATCCCAAAAGCAACACTCGAATCTCGTTCGACGCATTCGAACGGCGCTTTTCCATCGCCGCGTTCGCCAATCGAACGTGTAGTATCCTCGTGCGTTGTAAGTTGCCAACGCTATAATCGTATAAATTTAGATCGTCGAAGAATCGTTGTTCGAGAAAAAAACGAGACCCGGTTAGAGGTTCGTTTTACGCGCTAAATATATTCGAAGGTTCTCTGTTTAGTGGCAGGAAAGAAAGAAAAGTTTTATTTACATTTGTCTCTATCGCTTTTTATTTCTCAAAATAATTATAAATAATTTCTCACTTCGACGAATGGATTCGTCAAACGCTCGCGTAATTTGCGTGCTTGTCATTGTTCCATTTTGCAAAGTAACAGAGAGGGAAATTTACTTTTATATAAGATAAGAAGAATATATAAGAATAAAATATAAGAATATAATAATATAAATAAACGCTACTGGCAGAAGATTTACGTTCTCTTTCTATATTTCTAAATCATTCTCTTCTGTCGTGAGAGAATATTCATGGTTGTCTAACGTTATAAACAGTATCCTACTTTGCACATTTTATGGCCTTAAATCTCCCATAAATGTAGAAACACGTCCGACGTACTGATAACGGCTGCCAACTTTCCCAAAATATCATCGACAGAATGCTGGAACTTCTACACGATCGGAACCCGTCATGTTTCAGAGATCGCAATCTCTCTCTCTCTCTCTCTCTCTCTCTCTCTCTCGAACGTTGCTCGTAACATTCATCATCTTTCCGCCGCGCCGCGAGTGATTTATATTCGCTCGTCATTCTCGTCGACTTTGCATCGACGTTATTGTACGCTTTTCAATGCACGCGACAAATTCCCAAACACACGTACGTACGTACGTACGTACGTCCCCTGCTGAAAACGGCGACATCGGATCGTACACGCGAACAATCGGCTATCTTCGGCTTTCGTTTCCAGTAAGAATACTTTAACCGTGAAATATCTCCTCGAGGCCCCCAACGTTATACGTAAGTCTTACGATTTCCTTCGCTCGCGTCCAGATTTACTTGAAACCTCGATTGTTGCCTTTGCGAAAAGGGCATTGGTGCAGGGACACGAACCTGTTCACACGTACAAACACACACACACACATACGAGTATACACTAGCTACACAGGGGTTGGAAATATCGCGTGGCGGGCGACGATTAATCCAAGGAAGATGAGGGAACCTGGTTGCCGCCGCGTGGCCGATAAGAAAACTGAATGCACGGTTCCAACGCGATCGCGGTCGACGGTTTTCGAGCACGTTCAAGCGTTCGCTAGAGATAGGATCGAGTGCACCGCGAGTCACTTTCGAACCTCTGGTCGTTTCGATGTTCGAACACACTGCAAGTAGAATTAGTCCTCGTTTAGTCGGACGATCGAGTGGGAAGGTGTATTCTGCGAATTGTGCCGAAATTTCGGTATCAGGTGTCACTCGCTTTGTATCGTGCAAGTGTCATATTTCACGCGACCTGCGGCAAGTCGCACGGTAAGGTATCGTAGAATGAGATAGTCCCAGTTCGAAAAATTGGTGGGGACAGTGACGGATACTTAACCATGCGCTGGCAACTGGTTCGCGGACCATAACGAGCGACCGAACCGTATATGATAATTTGTCGCATTTCCTTTTCCTTTTGAACTCGTCGGTACGAGTCACTGGACAGAAATTAATTATTAAGAAGTAATAAACTTATCATTTGTCTTGCCTACGGGTTACATTAAAATATACTTAAAAATACTGAGAAAATGTTGCAATTTGGGACAAAAAATTCTCGACGTGCGTGGCGAGAAACGTACGGACGCTTTAAGCGAAGACTACTATACCTCTAACGAGGCAATCTCGATGATATTTAAGAATTAGATGAATCGTTGAACGAACAGCGCGCATAACAATGTTGAAAAGAATTCGAGAACGAGTCACGTTGCAATCGTCGACTCCCATTGAGATCGTTTTTACTTTGTTTCCCGACGTGGTACTCGGAATAAGGAACAGCATCTTGGTGTATCATGCTCGGACATCGAACCTCCTAACTCGGATTAGTAAGCACAATTATTAGAGTTGATCCCAACCGTAGTGTTCACTCTTTTTCCCAGCCGAGTTGTCTAGGTTTCTTAGCTTTCCGACGGTAAGTTAATTAAGCGAACGTCAACAAATAACAGGCGGGTCACGGACGGCCGAAAGGGGCGCGGCCTTTCGCCTTTCGTTTAGAGAAAAGGCCGGCCGAAATAAATTACGCAAGACCTACTTTCCTGGAGCATTGATAATTAAAATAGTAAAGTACTGAGCTGAAAATATTCCCCCCTCCCCCACCCGAAATGTTAGAAAAAGAGAAGAAGGTTCCCGTCAACCGTGTTCCCTCTGTCCTTCTTCATCTTTCAAACTTCAACTTCGTCGTCTGTCGTTTCTCGATGGTCTCTAGGAAAAGATAGTTTACAGTCGCAAGTGAAAACGAAAGAAAATTCTGGGCGAAAGGCGACGAAACCCTTTTCTTCGATCGTTTTTCTTTCTTTTTTCCTTTTCTTTCTTTCTTTTTTTTTTTTTTTTTTTTTTTTTGTTTCAANTTTTTTTGTCTGTCGTCGGTGGCAGCTAAATCAAGGAAGAGAAATTATTCGTCGAGGCAACGAGTTGAAAACTATATGCAAATGACGGCCGCGTGTAATCGAGTTGCAAGCGCGTTTTAAATAAAATACGTCGTACAACGACGTCATCCACCGTGGTTTTCTTGCGGAGGAATTTTAAACAACGCCGTTGATGGTGGTTGAACTTTGGAGGGGATATCTTTCCTAACAGCATTAACGAACGTGATCGCTTTATCCTTGGCTCTGCCACGCCATCGTCTAAAGACAACCACGTTTCGGCTCTCTCGTTCTTTTAAGGTCACGAGATAATTGAAGCAACAGACTCGATTGTTTAACCTTTTTAGTATGGGCGAGAAGAAAAGTGCCGTGTCAAGCTAGTGTAATTTTGTGAAATTTGTGAGGAAAATGATAGAAAATAATTAGGGAATCGAGCGACCAACGAATCAAGAAATCAAGAAATAAAGTGCTGTGTTTCGACAAATGACGTTGAAGTTACGTAGAGGTAATGTTCTAGTAACGTAAATGCAGCAAATAAATAATGTAACAAGATGAAACTTAAGCAGTTAGAATTAATTAGGTTTAATTAATAATGCATGAAAACGACGGAAACTCCATTCAAGAAATGTAGTCGCGGTGTGAATAAGCGGGAGTATAAAAACAATGTAAATACGACAAATAAATAACGTAGACAAAGTAAAACTAAGTGACTTTAGAGTATACAGAGTATAAAGTAAAACTAAGTGACTTTAGAGTATACAGAGCGATTCATACTAACGTCTAATGAAAAATTACATTCAAATACAAAAGTTGTATGGTTTTAAGGGGAGAAGCAAAACCATGGCGTGTCAATTTTTCGTGGGTTTCGAAATTTTCAAAGTCATCTTTTTAATTAGGCCACATATTTTTTTTCATCGTAAATCGAAAGGACATTAAATTCCAAATAAAAACGTATCAAGAGAGGTCTTTAATCTCACATTGGTCCTAAACTTAGTAGTATTGAGCCATTAGGACCATTTGCTTGCCGCATATTAATTAACGTTCCATGGAACTCAAATATTTGAATTAAGGTACTCCAACAACGTAAACGTGACAAATGAATAACGTGATCAAACGGCAGCTTAGCAATCAACAATCCACATCGACGATTGTGACTGGGGATTAGATTTAATCGATCGTGCCAATGAAAAAAAATTCCCTTGTTAATTTCTACATCGCCTGCTGTTCGCGCGCTATCGACGCGACACCGCCATCACTGAAAATTGTTATCGTTACCGCATTGTGACGTGTGCAGTCGCGGAGGCCCGTTTGAATTGTGCCGATTCTGCGGTGTTTGGCAAAAGAGAACCGGTGGGACGCGCGAGATACGTTTCAACAGAGGCAACTTCGCCGCCTCGTTGGTACGCGCGATATTGTGCGCCCGATGAATGCGTTTTCGAATCTATGCGACTTCCGGTCCTCCGCTGGGGACGACGCTGCCGGACGCTGATAAATTCCGCGTCTTTTCCGGACCCAATAGGTTTTCCATTTTGCACAGTACCAGGCGGCGTGCGTGCCGGCTCCGATTATGGCGCGCTAATGTCCATTTTAACGTCATTGCTCTCCGCCTCTTTTCTTCTTTCTTTCTTCCTTTTTTTTTTAATTCAGCGCCGCTGCAATTTGCAGCGAACGATTGATCCGCTCGTGCAACGGGGGGAAATATATTGGAAACGCGAAAAGGAGCAACGACGACGGCGAATAATCGTCGATTAATTGAAATTGGACGAAACAATGGGGGTACGTTCCGAACCAGACGGCCGATCGTTCCAACGTCTTCGAACTAAAATTAATACTGGAACTACAGTCGATCAACGGCGGGTGTATAAATAAATGTTGGGGTCGAACAATGCGAGTGCGAGGGACGTTTTTTTCGCATTTTCGTCGTCTTTTAATCCGTGTAGTTTTTTATATATGCACAGAGGTGTGTTAATTTTTAATATTATCTGTATAAAGATGTGTTTTATATCCAAGTGTATCAATGTATTCATGTTTTATTTGGACTGTTCGTGTAAAACAAAATGTCCAAATATATGATCCCATCTACTCGTGTAATTTTCGAACCTACTATGTAGCACCTAGAATTGTAGATAAGAGTGAAAAATGATACAATTTCGATTAACAAGGTTTAATTTATCGTTCAATTTATCGTATCGATAATTGCATGAACATGTATGTAAATATTTCATTTGTCCACGAATTACGTTGAATGTTTCATCCCTCAGGTTTTTGTACGTAAAATATTATGTCATACTTGTTTCAGAAATTACGTGGGTAAATGTACTTGAATATTCGAAACGCTCTGCATTAATGATCACGTGAAATAAAGTTGAGTATTTGTGTAGTATCCTCGAGAAAAGATTACAAATTACAGAGGTAAAGCGTAGATATATTAATTACATTAATTACAGAATACTCATTCAAAAGTCCTTTAACTCTCATTGCCTGACAAAAAGATCCAAACACATTTAAATTTGCCAATTTCCTTTAGCCTACATTTATTTCGTCCGTCTTTTCACGAAAATCACTCTCAAAACAAAGAAACCTCGTTTCGCACAGACAAATCGATAAATCACTTTGAAAGATCCAAATAAAGCGATAAAACTCTCCAACAAGTCGTTCGTTATACGCGTATTTTCATCGACGGCGTTAAACGAGCAAACAAATAGACGAACAATTTTCACGTCGCGCGAATAGTTTCGACGCACGTCAAAAAAAAAAAAAAGAAAAAAAAAGAAAAAAGAAAGAAATCTCGAACCGTCGATATTATTATTTCTACTTCCGTGAATGCTGAAAATGAAGGAAGAGCTGATTGTCTGAAATTTCGTTTTAATAACCAGCCGAGCCTGTCGCCAATATCCTTTTATTTCCATCTGAATGCGATCGGGTCACGAACGTCGATTTTCACGCGCCGGCATAAAGAGTTCCAATTAAAAGTCCCTTTACCGAGTCTCGCGCCAAGTTAATCCGCTCGGAGGAATCTCCGGCGCGCTCTCATTGTTCCCCGGGACATTTATCGCGGCCGCGTAATATCCCGAATATCGGCTCGAACAAAGGTAATCAACCAGCTGTGCTGGAAACGGTCGAATCAAAGAAAGCCGACCGCCGCCTCCATCGAGCCTCCTCTGCCTCTATCCGCCGCCGAAAAACCCAAAGAAAAACCGACCTCGATCAACCTCCCTTCCCAGACTCGATTATATCCATTGTTATCGGTTTATTGTATGCCGCGACCAATGGAGAAGAATAACAGGAGGAAACTGCCGAACCATTTGGCAAAATTGTCTGATAAGAAACACGCCGATTGTCCAAACTTTGCGGTCGCTTTGTCACTTATTATTCGACGCGACGACACGATAGATTAGAGTGGAACACGCGATCACGAGACTTTTATCCAGGCAACTAAAGATATAGAACCTAGACTGAGGTTTGTTTCTCTCTCGCTAAATGGGCACGACGGGTGCTATATTTCGGACATTTTTCTGCATTATGTTCGAAGCCTTAAATTTGTTAATTACTTGATTATTTGAAGACGCCAAAAATATAAAGAATATGCAAAAATATGCACTGTCGAACGTGAACATTTAAATACATATTAGCGTTCTGTGTACTGTGTTGGCGAGTCTATTGAAAAGAAATATGAAATTTTTTTAATATCATAATAATTTCAGTACGTACGAGAAGTATGATCAAATTTTGCATCCGACAGTACAAATATACATGTAACGTGTAATATCTCGTAATATTTAATATATCGAAAACAAATTCCACGAGACTGCATTTCTGCCGTTGTCTACGCAGAAACTGAAAATTCGCACGAACATTCATAGTCTAGCTAAAGTTAAATTTAGCTGACGCTTCTTATACTCCCCGGTTGCCGCAATATCGAACTTTATATTGTATTTTCGGACCGAAGAAAGTCGTCGGCGAGCGATCGAAACTGTGGAAAACAGAAAATTGACGGAGCAACTACGGTGAATTCGAGGCCGAACGATACACGTATCAATTTATCGGGGACCGGTGGAAATTTTGAAACATCCGCGCGAAATTGCGGCGAACGTACCTAAACTCGACTTACGTTTCCGTGCTCGGGTCTGACCAGTGACGAACGTTTTCACTTGCCCGCTAGAACTTATCTTTCGGGTCTCATCGCTACCGAAACAGGATTAAAATCTTGAAATTCGTATGTTTGTGTGTGTTTTCGTTAACTAGAAGTAACTTTCTCTTCTCGAGGCTTTTTTTCGCCGACGAATATGCGACTTTTCGGACGGTAAGATACAGGGAGGGTCACCACATATTGCGATCTAGATTTACACCATTATTATTACGCATAGCGGAAAATGTTTCAGATGAAAATAAGAGGATTTCGAGGGGGGCACATTTTGATGATACTAGTTTTCTTGCAGGTGAATGTGCAGAGGTCATTTGAAAGTCATTAACGTTCTTTTAAATGGACTCATATATTTTTTATTGCATCAGTTGATGCACTTTGATATTCTTTACAAAAAAAGTATTAATCTATTTATGTTAAAAAGTCATTAGTTTAGGAGATATTTTAATTTTAATTTTGTAAAATTATCGTATAAAAGACATGGAAGGATAGTAGTCTTATATTTATACTTTTACCTTTGTCCTTCACGCACAGATTTTACAAAATTAAAATTAAAATATCTCCTAAACTAATGATTTTTTTCGTCATCTTCCATCTGCAATTCTTGGTCCAGATGTCTCTCAAAATTCTCAACGCGGTACAAACGAAATATCCCGCGTCTCTCTGGGCGCGTTTACTCGAGTCGTTGACGATTCAGGCCGCTCTTCCGCCAGGAATTTTCATGACTCCCTCTTTACCACGTATCACTCGGTTCTTGGGGACAGACTCTCGGCACGCTTTCGCTACTTTCCACACGGTTGGCCCGGTCAAGAACGCGTGGCGACGGGGTAAGTGGCGGTCTTTCAAAGTAAGAAAAGAAGAAAAAAAAAGAAGTAACAAGAAACGAAAACCAGCCCCTACGCTCTGAGACACACAGCTTTCGTTTTGTTTGTTTGCTTGCTTGACTCCGTGATCGCCGGAAGGCATCGGTCCCTGCCAAGACACCCGTGAAAATCGCTCGCGGTGAATACGGATGGGAGAAAAAAGTTGCGCGCGATTGCTTTCCAGCGTTTCTTTTTTCCTTTTTTTTGTTTCTCCTCTTTTTTCTCCTTTCTTTTTGCCGATCCTTTTGTCGAACGCGAGAAAAAGAGAAAACGATACGTCCGACTTGCTTTCGTGGAAGCCACTTTTACGCGTCGACTGGACTAAGTTGAGTGGAAATGGGAGATTAGGGGATGGAAAACCTTCGTCGGTATTGCCCCTTTGTTCCCGTCGTGTTTTTTTCTTTTTTTTTTTTTTTTGCCCCGCTTTCTCGATAAACAACTAGTTTCCTCGCTGACAGAATCGATAAATAATCAAGAGAACAGCTATTTCTCGTGCTCTGCGAAACATCGAAATCGCTGATTAACACGTTCAACTTCGACAATTTTTACGCGCTCGAGGACAGATCGTGTTAGATTTATTTTCATGGAGTGATCTGTTAATTTACAATGACACCTGTTCGGTTTATTTGTGCGAGATTGTTACTCGGTGCTTTTTTTGAGATGTATTAATTCAGTGTGATTGGTAGTGACGATTTTGACCTTTCAAACAATTTACAACCAAAAATTTCGCAAAGCCACGTACAAATTTGATTCAGAGGAGTGACACGACGAAGAAGACAAAATTGAATTAACTTTTTAACACAGCAAATGTTTAAAAAAATAAGCACTTTTCGCCGATATGTCACGGCAGATTGAATCTCGAATTAAGCGAATTTCGAAACGGAACGAAAGGCCAGAGGGTTTCTGCCACGTGCGCGCTCGTTAAGTCGTCTCTCTCGCCGTGGGCAGCGACTGGACAATTATTGGCAGACACTTTGACATCCAAGTCACGGGGACATGCCTGTGAATATTTACGGCGAACGTCGACGAACGAAGATTCATGCCGCGCAGCCGGTAATTAACCTATTTAGTCGAACGCGCGGGCGGATTCGATTCGACAAAAGCTCTTGCGTTTCCTGTGATTACGCGCCGGTAATGGAAAACTCTCGTCCGGGAAACCATCAACATCTTAGGCTGCGTACACATTTGTTCTTAATTCTCTTACCATTATACGAGTTACTTTACTTATTGTTAGTGCAGCGAAGAGGATTAAGATTGTTGGTAACAATTGATTTTTGATCAGTTGGTATGAATGATGAGTGAATGACAGCCGGCAATAGTGAAATAAGTGAAGGCTGACGTATACACGAATCTTTTTATATCTTATACGTACGTATACACGTATCACGTTTATATCTTATACATATGCATACACGTATCTCGTTTATATTTTACACATACGTACCCACGTATCTCGTTTACATCTTATACATACGTAGACAAGTATCACGTTTATATCTTATATGTACGTATATAAGTATCACGTTTATATCTTATACGTACGTATACAAGTATCACGTTTACATTTTATACGTACGTATATCTTATACGTTATTCTTATATACATTCGTCGACATTCATAATGTTTCAACCTAACAGAATAGAAAATAACGAGTGACAGTCGCGAAATATGTTTAGTTTTAAAATTTGTATGTCTTATTTTCAATTCACTATTTTCGATATTTGAATCCGAGTGAAAGTAGTAATTTTCTCATGATTTAAACATTTACTGAAATAGTATTTCCAAATAGTATTTACTTATGCAAATATATCAATGTTTACTAGTTTATATAAAATTATTTCAAATTTTCCCCAGCCCTGCAATGGAACAAATATTTCATTTCCCGAGAGGAATCATCAGCCGCGAGATCGACGACGAGGTGATGCTTGTGAAAGGATGATCGATGTATGCGGCCGGTAAAAAGAGCTGCCAAAATCTTTCAGCGCTGACGCGGCAAGGAAAAACAAGCGGGCTCGAGGGAACTCGAGTTAAACGAGTGTACGGAGTGTACTCGAAATAATTCGAGATGGAAAAAGGAGAGAGAGAGAGAGAGTCCGACTGACCTGAGTTTCTCGATTCGCTTCGACTCAAAGTCGTAAACATAATCGGAATGATATCGACGGCTAGTCCATTTGACGTTATTTAGTTTTCTGGCTCGATCCGCGTGGGGCCGCGTGCTCTTCTTTCACGACACGAACATTCTCGAACGAGCGAAACGTCGGCGCACTTTCAAACAGTTTACGCGTTAATAAAGATTAACGCGGTCTTAATAAAGATTATCCGTGCAAGAGATGGATCGATACCTGGAAGCGGAATACGATACCTGCATGATCTTGTCGGCTGAATGTCTTGTAGAAAATTTACGACGGCGAGAAGAAAGAAAAAAAAAAAAACAGAAGAAAGAATTCGTCGTTCGGACGAAACTGTTTGCGCGTTGCGGCGATAAAACCCGCGCCTTCGATTGTTTTCCTTCGAGATCTCCGCGTTTCTTCGGGATTTGCTCGTGATTTACGTGCACGATATTCCGCGCCAGTTTCTGCGGCAGGGTACGCGTACGAGAATTGCCACGGAGAGGGGAATTTGTTTGGTGTAGAGTTATCGGATTCGGACTTGCGGCAACCGTCTAATTCAATTTTCCGATTCGACGCTCGGCTGAAACGTTTAAATTCAGAATTAAGGGGGTTTGAGACTCACTCACAGATGTGGGAAGATATTTATTCTGATAAAGAGAAAATTCTACTCATAACTGAACACAACTGAAGAATAGAAATTCTTCGTCCTTCTTCGTCCACTAAAGAAAATATCCTAGTTTGGACGTTCTATACATTCGTGGTCATTGCATATGTCCTCAAATCATAAATTTCTACCCCCAAGAAAATACGTCAACATTCTACCTATCGTCACAATGTAATCCAAACTCGATGCAAAATGAAATTTTCCGTCGAGAATTAACGAAATAAAATAAGGATAGTAATAAACTTCGAAGTTGCCTCGTGAATGAGCGCCTGATCTGAAGGAAGACGAAAGAAACGGTTTCAAATGTCGAAAGTAACTTGCGGCGCGTCGCAACGCATGTCAAGACGATCGAGACGAAAAGAGAAAAATAAAAGGACAAGTGAAAAATCATCGCGCGAGTAGAACGAAGGGGTCAACTGGATTCTCAGCTCGTAAACCACATCGGCGCGTGTTTCATTGGCCGCGTACGTTCGATAAATCAAATCGGGCCAGATACTCCGGCTTAAATTACTGCCAACACGCTGTCGTTCCGTTATTACGCCGATAAAACATCGATTTGCGTACATAGCCACGTGGTTTCTCGCCGGGGCGAAGGTATCGATTCGACGACTCAACAAAGAGAGGAAACGAGTGGAAAAACGAGCATTAACAGAGTTCTAAACTGTCTCGATAATGCAGGGCGGAGGGGGTGGAGGGGGAGAGGGAGGGGGAAATCGGCGGAGATGAAAATCCAATTGGTGTTCCGAGGAGGAAATATATGGCTCGACGTGGGAGAAAACTAATCACCGTATGAACTTCCTCCAGGCGTAATGTTAATTAATAACTGATAATTAGCGGTCGTTATCGGGGAAGTTGTTTTCGATTAAATTACGAACGCAAGATCGTTTATCAACGTTTTACTGCGACGCAAGCATTTCCGTTTATAATGGAAAATACGAGGAGAAATTTTTTTCAATCGTGCTTCTGAAAGTCGGTATATCTCGAACGTTTCGGTCGTTTTATCGCCAGTGTACGATGGTAAATATAATATTTACCCGAAAACTCCGGTCTTTATTACTCAAATTCTATTGTTTATCGTAGTCACGATTTTCCCACCGCTTACCAAAATTTCAGCGAATAATCTGATCGGTAATTCGCTCGTAAAATTCGTTCCTTGAATCACGCGCGGGTTTGCGGTCCCGAATCGTTTCAAGATTTATAGCGTCCGTCGCTTTTTTCTTTTTTTACTAATCTTAATGCACCTTTATTTCACAACGAGGATTTACAAGTTTTCGTTGCCTCCTTTCTTTTCTTCTCTGCGTCATGCTTCGTTTTCGAGTTGTGTACTAAAATACACGCGTAATTAAACACGTGTATATTAAAAAAAATCGGAGATCCGTGCTTTTAATATACATACGTTTTATACATACACTTTTTTTTTATTGCACATATATTTTAGCATAGGTCTTTTATTTCAGAGAATTCCTAAATAATTTACGGAATCCCTAAATGTTACAAATGAGTGATTTTTAAGCTGCACGTGTATTTTATAATAAAATTGTCAATATGTTAACATTTTACAAATTCTTTCTTTCATCATTGAAACAAATATAGTGTTTGTCCTAAGACTTTTCGACGGGAGTGTGTTAATTTAATCCCTTGCGCTGACAACTGATTGCGGACCATAACGAGTGACCAAACCGTATACAATAATTCGTCGTTTTCTTCTTCTTTTGAACTCGTCTGTATGACATCACTGGATAGAAGTTATTAAGAAGTAATAAACTTATCATTTGTTTTTATCTGGGTTACATTTAGATATATTTAAAACTGAGAAAATGTTGCAATTTGCGACAAACACCGAATAATTACGATTCTCCCTTACGATTCTTGTCGACACTAGAACCACAGCGGTCAAAATGACCAATTCACAATTCTTTTTAGAGTAACTTTGCATTGACTTACAATGCTGTATGTTTTTAGAGAGTTGAATCTTTGTAAAATATATGAATAAAAGTTCGTATTCAGTATTATAAATCTTTCTCTGTTCCTTGCATTCTAATTTCTTTGACACAATTTTTATACTCTGCTCCTCGGTATAGTTCGAGCGTTAATTCCTATCTCAGAGAAATCACCTCGAATGCTGTCCTTTCGCCGCGGTAACGGAATTTTTATTTATTTGCATTTCTCGACAGAAACCGGAATTCACGCAACGAGACGTGCCAACGAAGTTCCGGCGGAAGTGAGGAGTTTGTTTCAGAAGAACTCGGCAGCTGTTTACTTATGGAAGCTCCTTTCAAATATTTGTTTATCCTTTAGCCGACTAAACTAGCTCGCTACTACGTACTAAATCGATCTCGAAGGCCGGATCACTGGGAAAAAATTGGACAACTCTGTTGGTTTCTTGCTAGCCTTCCGTCGAATTTATTTGTTTGCACGCCGCGAATGTTCGCCGACTATTGCATCCTGCGTTCAAACTGGCGTTGCTGATAAGCAACTGTAACGATTTTACTGTTTCCTCCGCGGAAACTTGCTTTTGATCAATCAGACCCGACGTTCTTCCTTGGATCGTTTCAGTCTTAATCGTTTCGTTCATGCAATTGAGCAAATATTCAAGTATAATACAAATATCGTTATTGCCCGAGAGAATTAAATTTCTTTTATTTATTCGTACTTTTGAACTTTCATGTTTCATTGCATACCCTCCACTCTGTCTAAAAATATCTGCGTTATATTTTATAATTCTATTCTATATTCTATATTCGTCTGATTATTCATTTGAAAAAATTAACCAGAGTTTCGTTTACTTATAAGAGAAAAAATTTTTTAATGAATTACAATCCTTTACTCCAATTTGGGAATTAATGATCGTTGGAAATAATTAATTGTATAATTAATAGTACATGTAAGTACAGTAATGGTATACATGTAATTGTATAATTAATAGTATATTAATTGCATAATTAATAGCATATTAATTGTATAATTAATAGTATACACAGAAAACTTTTCGAAATATGAACGCATAGATACCTAATAATCTTCACATCATCACTCGATATCATAAAGGACCAATGAACAAATGAACAAATGAACAAGTAACAACGAAGACTGATTCTATTCTTTCTGCTCTGTTATTCGAAACGTCAAAGTTCCACAGTCGTGTCTAACGCGATGCAAATTTTCCAATCGAAGTGAAAGACGACGGTGGCCGTGAAACGAAACGACACGAGAAAAATGTTCAAAAATCGGTGCTGGCTCGTAGGTAGCCAGGTGACGGAAACGAAAGGCGATGAAGGAGGGGAGGGTATAGATAGGAAGGAAGGATACCGTCGTTGTCCGAAACCGCGAATCAGAACGAGCGTGGCCATGCATATGTAGATGCGACGCATCTGCATTGCAGATTTCACCGGGCCGCGAAAGAAAGCGAGGCTCCGATTTCAGGCTGCGAATTGTCGGGAAACTGTCCTCCCCGCCTCCTAATTTGCAAAAACTTCTCTCCGTTGATCTTTGACTCGCGCCCCTCAATGCGAGCTCACAGCTGCCTGTGGTTTCTCTCTTTCTTTCTTTCTTTCTTTCTTTTTCTTTTCTTTTTCACCAGCTTCGTTTCACCGACTTGGCTGGCGCGCGTCAAAGAACCCCAGAAGTATTTAGCCAAACGAGAATCGGATGCGCGCGGACGTTTTTGTTTTCTTCTTCTTTTTTTTTTTTTTTTTTTCTTTTCTTTTAATCATCGTCCCTTTTTTTCCCTCCTCCCTCTCCCAGGCACGAGGAGATCACCCAAAGTAATTAACCCTTCTGAAGTAACTTTCGCTTTCGGAAACGTCGCCAGACACCTTCTTTCGCGCTCTCTGCCGCAACACCGTCGACACTCGTCGACGTTCCATTCGCGTGTTTCACGGTCGAAGGGTTAATGGAGCATGCTTTGCTTGCGGTTGATCAATGATTCCCAAGGCTTGGTGCGCATTGTTGTTTTCTAATCTGCGACAGATAACGCGCAAATCGAACAATGATTCAACAAACAGTCGAATAATAACATGTATCAGAAGTACAAATTAACTCGTAAGCCCTCGATTGTAACATTTCTTCCACGTATAATATTCAAATTCTTTAATCGAAGACTTTAAATCTAAATTCGAAGGAAGACACATGAAATAAAGGTTGTTAAAGCTACGTAATTACGTAATAATTGAAAATCACACGTGCAATAAGTATAATATTGTTTGCATTTCGTATTTATTTCTGATCAAATGAAAGATACTTCTTAAAATATTATCAACGTGGCTAGAAACACATATTATTCTAACGGACATGTAAAAGAATAAAAAGATGTCGCTTATGTAGAATCTTCAGTCACTTAATTATGCAATATACTTTTTAGCTATTCTCTTTATCAATATCGGTTACCAATATTTTATCAGTATCTATCTGCATACAAGATTAAATTAAAGACATTCACTTGAATTTCTTTGAATATCTTTGCTTATACTTACATGAAATACTTATACGATAATGTATACATGTACTTCACAGATTGGAAATTTTACGCAGATTATTCACGAGATTTATTCCTAGATTAAATTCATTTATTTTGATCACTTCGACGTCGTTTAATGGACGATGCTCAAAGTAAAAACGCTTCAAAAGATTGAAAATATTTTTTTAAATCAGAATAATTAGATAAATCTAAAAAGTAAGATTAGATAAATTAATATTAGACAATATTATATTTAATATTAGATTAATTTAATATTAGATAATATTAGATAAATCTCAAAGTAATCTTTTCAGAGAAGGGATTCAAAAGTTGCTTGATAAATGAGAGATTATTTCTAAACTAAAATGTATTTCAATTGTTTATAAACAAACGACAAGTGGAAAAAGGACTACGAATTAATTTGTACACTTAATACTTAATTTGCACGTTAATCGTACTTACAGTAGAATGATTGCGCGCGGTCATCATTGAACTTCACGCGTCGTTGTACGAGGCAAAAGTAGAAAAGCACCGTACGATCACAGACCGCCGGACGCTCTCGTGTTTAGAGACACAGTTTTGCTTTATATGCAAGCGTTACGTATGCATTAATCGCTCGAAGGCAAAGCCGCGTTTGATACGGAAAGTTTATGGAAGCTATCGAAGTGACCTTCGAACTTTGCGAGCTAGAGAAAAAAAAAAAAATTGCACGCGATTGGAGAACACAAGAGTGCGAGCCAGGTCTAAACGTTCCACAATCTCCTCTCCTTGCTTGCCCTGACTTTCTTTTCTCTCTCTCTCTCTCTCTCTCTCTCTCTCTCTCTCTCTCTCTCTCTCTCTCTTTCTCTCTTTCTCTCTCTCTCCTCCTACGAATCTCGCGCGAACATTCTCATCTTTCACGTCGGTATGTGTGAATGCATCCATTGTGCAGGCTGTGTTTTAGGCTTGTGCATTGACTGTCCTTAGGCGTGCGTTTTCTTTTTCCCGTCCTCCCCCTTTTTTTTCCTTTTCCTTTTTACCCGTTTTAGACCTTGATACGTAGGACACTTACACGCTTTGGTTTCGCTCGATGGCGTAACCGATCGAGGTACTTCTCTCGAGGAAACTGCGCGACGCCACCGCCAATTTCGAGCGGCGAGAGAGTAAAGAAAAGAAAATGGAGGGGAAGGTGAAGCTATTTCGTCGAGAAGCGTATCTCATCGAATCGAAACGAACGAAGGTGCACTTTCCATCTTTTCTGCTTTTCACCTCGATGAACGAACCATCTCTGATTCGGAGGACGTTGACCTCGAAGACCTTGACATTCCGCCATCCCTCACGTTTCTGATCTCTCACGTTCAGTTCGACGTATTTACGTATTAACGCTTGCAGACAGACAGCCTTTACTTCTCTGGCCCGAAAGTAGATGTAGCCCTAGACCGCTACTGCACGATGCGCCGCCGCATTTAACGTTGCACGAACCCTTCGCACGGTGTGTTTCGCCACGGCATTCAATCGAGTTGCATTATAACGCCGCAGCACTTCGTACTCTGTGCGTACAAATTGTCACGACTCGTTTCAGAACTGTCGAACCATCAGCACCCGCTCTAAAAGATAACGAGGTCCCCGATTCTCGAAAATTCATTTTTCCTTTCCGACTATCGCTCGACACACGTCGCGTGTATTCGGGAACAATTCAAAGCGATGCTTGATTTGCCCCTCTATCGATGCGAATACGATTTCCATCGTTTCCCTTTTGCATGAAGCGGAACGAGAACGAATAGTATCCTTGCCAAGACGTTCGTTTCAACCTCCCCCTGTCCAATTCGAAGTAAAACGGAGAAGAACGGGAAAACAAGAACAGATTCTAACGTTCAGTGGTATTGTCCTCTCGAACAACGAGGAAGGATCCCTCTAGCTGTGTCTTTTTTATTTCATCGCGTTGATAATCGCCTCTTCTCCCCATTTAGCGCAGTAGAAAAAAACTAGTGATCACAGTGTACGTGCGCACGCGTGTGATAAATATCTTCGTATTTTAATCCGTGTAGCTATACATATACGATAGTTTACATCCGTGTATAGAGCAATTTATTTTAGATATACGTAACAATACAATATGTGCACACGTGTTTCGATACATACGACATACGGGTCTATTAACATATTCAAATTTTATTTTGTACGATAATTAATGTGCAGAAGAAGATACGAAAGATAAAAATACATTTAAGCGTGTAATAACAGAACAATATAATTTTGGATATAATATAATTTTGGATAACGAGGTACTTAATATTTTAATATATTTCAATTACGACTGTCATTGTTTCAACATATTTTAATATTTAATATCTTTTAGCAATATCACATTCTCATTTATACATTAATAATCACAGGAAATGAAACTTGAATATGTTGATATATCCATACACGGATTAAAACACGGATATATATATATATATATATATATATATATATAGACATACAGACGTGCAATATAGGAGAATCTCTGGTAGACGCGCATTTCGGTTTCGCATTACCTGCGTTTCGTAGTATTCTCGCCTGCACGGCAATCGAAACATTTTTTCACGGCGCTTGGCTCTACGTAGTACATACGTACGTATTTTGCCGTGTGTAGGCAAGTGTGTACGCCCTCCTATTGGACTTCAGGCCGATTGTAGCGATTAATCGTTGCAATTAGACAGCGGCAAATTAATTTTCCAGTCCCAGTTCGCCCCAGCGATTCACGACAAATCAGGATCACGCTGCTATTGTCTTCATCACCCGTTATGTATCACGCGTGTACACTGATCGAGATCGTCTTCCCACGTTTCAAAAAGTCTCGATCGTGAAATTGCGACGATTAATCGTCCCTACGATCGGACGAGACAATCACTCGGGACAATTAATTCCCGCCCGTGTCATACACGAGGAGCCAAATGCCAGGGTAAATCCACGTCGCTGGCTAATGAACAACGAATTTAATTATCGCCCGGGGGGACGCTATAATATTAGATGAATTTGCGGTGGATCTACGCCAACGCGGAATCATCGACTTGGCTAATGAATCAATTATCCGCATTTACGCGAACGATAGACTGTGATGACGATCGATTCTACGGTATCTTCTGCTTCGAAGAACGAGTTCGTAATCGCTCGGTATCTGCAGATTCAAAGATACTTTCACTTTCAATAAAGGGGAAATAAATATCAGTTTCTTTCTGCTGTTAAGAAAAAAAAAATATAAAATTTTCAAAGTTTTTTTTTTTTTTTTTTTTTTGTAATTTTCCAGCGTAAAAGATCGATTTCGGTTTCAGTTTTCTGGCGAACGCGAAGTTTTCCGCGCGGACTGTACCTCAATCGAGAGAATATCCCGCAATTTTTACCGGGTGAAAAGAACCCGAGCGAGTTTCGAAAGACTACCGTGCGGCAACCCACATTTTTTTTCGCTACGATTACCGGTTTACTCGGTTCGGTCTGAAAATTATTCCCGTCTGACCTGTTTCCCGCTGCCGACTCTACAACGCGACTAATCAATGCTTAGACCGTTGCGTATTGCATCGCGGGATCTTCCCCTGGACTAGCTGACTGGTCGCTGATGGGATTCGAAATGCTTCGAACAGCAAAAGGTTTGGAAAATTCGAGTACGACTCGACGCTTGAAATTTATCTAACCGTTTGAACAAACAGATAAATTTGTAGTATTTAAGCGTGTAACGAAAGCTGATACACAAAAATGTTTGATTTAGATTTTAGTGTGGACTGAGAATGGAAGAAAGGGTCAGCGAGATATTTGGTTAACCTACATATACATATAAATATATAGACATAGGATCAAATTGGTTCAACTCATTCGATTAAAGGGTTTAAATAGGGGAAATTTTCTAAAAGGGTTATTTAGATCAATTTTATATAATAAAGGGGTGAAATCGATGTCAGACATTTTCAATAATATCCATGAAAATCTAAAAATTCTTTAAAAGTCTCATCTAAAAATTCTTGTAAGTCTTGGAAATCCTGAAAGCGTAACTCGAAGTTTCTGGGTTTTCTTTAATATTTATATCTGATAACTTTACATTAATTTGCGTAATGCTGGATATTCATCACGCCATCAAATCCCATTACAACTCTCAGTAATTTCAAAACTTCCAGAACTTTCAAGATAACTTTCAAGATACTTTGAAGAGTTTTAACCTTCAAATCATGGTCAAAGTGATTCAAATTTGTCATTAAATATACACTCGCCGGGAGTAAATGATTGAGCATAGACAGTGCAATTTCATTTAAAAAGCTTGATATTCTTATTACGATTGACGAATGTTCTTTTAATATTAATTTTCAAGTTTCATAAACTTGAACTTTTAATAAACTTTAGAAACAACTTGTTTCAATCATTTTAAAATTTCAACAGTGGAACTGTCTTTTCGAAATCGAACAATACTTGTCCGACGTACAAGTTCACTTGCTTCAAATTTGAATTAAATCACAATATAAAATATAATGAATTATTTTTGACTAGTACTTATCAATTAACTAGCAAATATTGATATAAGTTCCTTACTAATTAATTAATTATAATTAAATTTGGATGAAAATTGTAACAAAATGCTACGAGGTATATATTATCTCTTTGCACGATGATTATACTCGTCGAAATGATCATCACGAGAAATAAATAATTATACATTACACTCTGTAGAATCTTCAAGCACCTAATTATTGTAATATCAACGTTGCATACGTTAAAATAAAATTGAACAGAAAAAAAATTCATTTAACTTGTATTTCAAATACAATAGATTCAGAATTTTTGCAATTATTCAAAAGTGTCTAAATATGTGTGCACTGCATAGTAGAAGTGTCTCAAATCCCGTCACTAACTATCCCATCAGATCAGGCGAGTCTGTTTTAAAATTCGATCGATCGGTACTACGGAGAAAACTATCGGCGAAAAATGAGCGTAGATTATCAGCACTACTCTGAGCAACTAGCGTGCTGATAATCTGATGCACAAGTTTCCGTGACAGTGTCGCCGATGATCCATTGCGGTTCTCATTCCGCACGAATCACCTGCCGTGACTCGTTATCTCTGTTTAAATGCAGTTCAAATGCAGAGCTAGTCTACGCGTAAACACACGATTTAACGTGTACCGTTCTCGTTTCAACGTGCTATCCAAATACATACACGGAAACAAGCTATACGAATTGTAATTCCAGTGTGCAATTAATGTCGATGGCAATTCACGTCCGATAATACTTTCGATCGTTTCCATTCCAATTAACGCGCGCGCGACATCCGACTGGATAATTTTGCATCCGACCCGTCTAACGTTTCGATTGAACTTTCGAAAGGGGAAATTAATTAAACGCTAACTGGGGTGAATATTATTTTCCATTGCGTAGGATAATTATTGGAATCAGAGGGCAAGAAACATAACCAAGGGGACGTTCGTTTTCAACTTCGCGAATCATTTTATATTCCGCGGCGTGAAATTTTCATTTTCAATTCCTAACGGTATGGCTATTCAGTATTCCTTGATTCTGTAAAATCTTTGCGAAGTATTTTAAGAGACTGACGTATTTATAACACTGTGATAAGTAGACTGCGGATTTTTACGACTGCGTTTTCTATGGGCATGACTAAAGAAATCGGACTACCAAAGTGATCAAAATGACCAATTTGTTATTTAATTCTTTTTCAATTTGCAACGATACATTTTTAGAAACTTATATGATTATTTATACTCAAACGTATAAATAGAAACTTGTGTTCTGCACTATTGTATCATAAGCTATTCCTACTGGACTATAAGCTCTAACCTTTTCCCAAGTGCATCACTTCAATATCTCTCGATCGATAGTTTTAGTTTTTGTATGTTTCATCTATCTATACACGTTTCAATTAACATTCCATTTTAATTGATATTCTACACATTTTATATATTTCTGCGTGTTAAATGCATCGTGCGTATTTCCACACCTTCCAATTTCCAGATCAAATCCACAGATTAAATCCGCAGTCTAATGACAAACATATAATTTGTCCATCGCGTAAACACAACCTTCTTTTTACGCCGATTGTAATTAATTTGTTTTCAGCTCGCGCCGGGAATCGTTGAAATGTGACGCGACGAAAACGAAAAGAAACGAAAACAGGGAGACTCTCTCGAGTCTTTATTTCCACCGTCTTCTTTCCTTCCCTGCAACCGCGTATCTATGATACTTTTACTTTCGTCTAGAATCTAGACTGTCCATGTATTCGTATATATTTAACGAGAGGAACACGACTTACTTCGCTGGCAGATATAATTGATAGAGATAATTAATTCATAGCCAGAGGAGTCGAGCGACGGTTGAAAATAGAAGGTGCAAGCGCGAGCGAGAGAGGAGGCGGACTTATCAGTTTCACACCGGCCATTGATATGCATGGAAATCCCCTTGACAGTTTTCTGGCCTGAACTAAAAGCTGCCTGAGCATGGATGACCGAGAAACGCCGGCTAACAATTACATTACGCGGCTGTGCCAGCTCCTGGTGGTATTCCAATTAAAGAAAAAAATATGTATCAGTAAAACGAAAGGTTAAAAGGAAAATTTTCACTCGCGGCGCTATCATCCGATTTAATGTCGAGACTATTGATTAAATTTAATTTAATCATTACTTCTCCCTCGACGCCAATTCGATACATTCTTCTTACGAAATTCTTATATTATTTTGCACGAATTTACGTAGTTGTTCAAACGCGTAACATAACAGTTTTAACGAAATGTATCGCCAGAATTGGAAAATATACGATTACGTTACAACGTTACGTGTAACTGTAACGAGGGAAAATCCAAAATAACAAATGACAAAATTAAACAAAGGTAAAACGGACATGACGTTGAAGTTGAAACTCGCGTAAATCTTACTCACGATTGAATACAGTATGAAAAATTAATCTGTTTATTAAATTTACGAACTTACGAATCTATCTATTTATTGAATTTTCGAGTATATTCTAATTTCAAAACTATTTCTTTTTTTTTTTCTCATTAGTCAGTTTGATACCACGAATTAAATTGCAAAACTGAGGGACGAATAAGAATTAACAGGACATCTAGTTTCTCCCATTTTTAATCAATATCTGCGCGATTCTTGATGACCTCCGACACCCGACGAAGTCTCCCACTTTTCACATTTTCGAATAACCTCTTCGTGTCAATTTTTCGTGCACCTTCGTTCGTCGATCAACTATATAATTACTTGCACGTTGCACGATCTTTCCGAGCAGTTGAAGTCGATTGTTTCTTCACCCTTTAGCTTATTGGCGTCACTATGTCCGATAGTGTCATCGAAGTTTACCTTAATGTCACTTTAGATATCCGAATCGAGATTAGATTCATCTACGGAATGAAATGGAGCGTACCTGTGCATGTTTTCTCTCTAACAAGGATCGCACGTGCTATCTTTCGAGGCGATCATCCGACTTTCGTCGCGATGAAACAACGAAATCAGTTCTTTTCTTTTTTAACTTTATAGCGATTCCTTGGTATAACGATCTAATAATTTGACGGCATAAAACGGAGTATTCCCTTACGGATGATCGAGCAGAGAGCGTCGATCTTTATTCATCTATGCAATTGGAGCACAAAGCCGGTGCATCCAGCCGATGCGATTCAGCTTTGATCCAAACGCACCGGAAGAATTATCTCTATTCGATAGAACAAACTGCGATATTTCTATTGCACGCACTACCGTCCATAAGTATTTGGAACAATTAAAAGATTAATACGTCATCAAGCTTTATGATCGAAGAATAGTTCTCTGCTGTTAATCCAATAGTTAGACTGCGGGTTTTCATGCAAATTTGTATTCATTTTTTCCTGTAAATCTAATTAAACAAACGGAATCTAAGTAGAAATTTAATATTTTTAAATATTACTTAGATATTATATATATATATACCATACTTCACGCATCTTGGGCTTCTCGCAACTTTTAATCTCCCACAGATGCATAAAGATGTTATCTAATAATTTTTCGATACACACATTGCTTCTTTACAGTCGAGCTGCGTCAATCGATGCATCGAAGAACATTTAAAAAATTAAAATTAATCTTCACCTTTACATCCGTAAAAAGATTAATAACATCAGAATGTACATGCACATCGCGAGTTTATTCATCTTTCATTGTAACATTTCTCGATAATAACAACGACGTAAATCAAGGGAGAAAATATTAAACGTAAGACACGCATGTACTTAACGCTTGGGTATGTCCAAGTACTTGTGGACGATATTGTACGTCGAGCCACCTTGCGTTCTCCAAAATGGCTCCCTCTTTATTTGTAATAAATCTACCTCGAGATCTATCACCAGCAGATTAACACCAAAGGAGCACGATATTAAATATACTTATTGAAATGTCAACGACACACATACAAGTTGATATTCCACGCACCGTCACACGCAATATACGCGCGAACACGGACAAACGTATATATACACACGCACACACTATACCAACCGCATTAGACGATCGCAAACGAGGAGAGGCAAGTGCATAGACCCTTCGGCGTCGCATCGATCATTCGTGTGCACGTTATTCTGTTGCCTGTTCTAGCATCGTCCAGTGATAATGGCCGTTCTAAAAACGGAACCGTCGCGACGAATCGGTCGCACGGACAGCGGAAATAACGGAATGCAGCAGACACGCGCGCGCGCGCGCGAAGAATCGACCTGTCTCTCTCGAACGTCCTCTCTCTTTCTGCTGTCTCTCTCTCTCTCTCTTTCTGTCTCTCTCTTTCTGTCTCTGCCACTCTGTCTTTTCTCGAAGCTTCTGAAAAAAATCGCGTATCCGAATGCCGAACGATTTACCGGTCGAAGTAAACTACAACAGTCCTGCGACTTAACCTCGCCTCGAGTTCTACCTTTCCGACCAGGCCTTGGGCACTTTTGCTCGGACAAACGTTTGAAAAATGATCGTTTAAACAAACGATACCCAGACTCCTGACATTATCCGGGAAGAATTTCTCAGTTTGTTCGAGCGACGAAGTTAGTTTATTCGCGAGTAATTTCTTACAACAGCGGAAACGTAATTCTCGCAAACTCAGACACATTCTGAGAATAAGCACGAGAGTTTCTAGACTCTGGAATTACTGCTAACAACTAGTTTACTCATGCTTGCCTCGTTTAATATTAATAGAAGCTCCCCGTTTAACTCCCTGAACAAAGGCTCGTTTTGTACTCTGAGATTACATGTTACTTTATACTTTATATTTCGACGAGTTCAACTCAAGTGGAACAACTTGCTTGATAAAACTTGACTTTTCTCTCCGACGAAATAAAAAAAAAAAAAAAAAAAAAAAAAAAAAAAAGAAAAAAAACAAGGAATTAACGTGAAACTATCGCGTTTCAAGTCGTTCGTCGTTCTGTGCCTCTGTTCCGAGCTGAAATTTGCCCAGACCTGCTTTTAATCCCTCCCTCCCCCGGTCGGCGATTTCAACGCCGCCTCTTTGGAATCCAATTTCCGTTGACCTTAATTCACCGCGCGACGCGTCGACAATGAGGCAACACGATGGAAAACGCAGTTGTCGTGCCGCGACGCGTCGCGTGGCGTGGCGTGGCGTCGATCCGCGTGGCGAGAAACGCGACGCGACGCAGCGTGAAAATCGCGGCAGAAGCGACGCGAAGTCTCTCTCTCTCTCTCTTTCTCTCTCTCTCCCTCTCTCTCTCTCTCTCCCCTGCCTCCGGAGGACTCGAGAGGACCGAGAGGAGAACACCCACTCCCCCGAGGAGGGTTCACAAAAGCAACGTTTCGCGAAACTACGAGCCACTCGAGACGCTTTCTTACGCTTTTGTGTCGCTTATAATCGTCTTTCAGTGCAATGTTCCTCGCGTTCGAGCCTCTGATGCAGAGGTACCACTTCCAGCTACTGTTCCAGTCAGGCGGCTAGCCTGAGAATATAGAGAGCTAATTTACCAAAGCGTTGGTAAAGAGAGCGGACAACGCCTGTTTGGATGAACCTTACGGTCTGGACGTGTCGCCTCGGAAAAAAAGAAAGGCGAAAGAGAAAAAGAGAGAAGAGAGAACGACTCTAATTTCTTTTTCTTCTTTCCTGCTTCTTCTTCTTCTTCTTCTTCTTCTTCTTCTTCTTCTACTAGAGAAACGCTTATTTCTTTCTTTCTTTCTTTCTGACTTTCTGACTTTCTTTCTATGTGTGACGTACACGCGCGTGCGTGCAAATACATATACACACGGCGAGATGTAGCATTGCTTCCCGCTTGTTCTATATGTGTTTTCGCCTCGAGATGTTCGCCTCTCGTTTATATAAGTTCGTTTCCCCGCGACACCGTTGCAACCGTTCTCCACCGTTGTTTAATTACCACTTGATTAATCAGAAATCGATTTCCGCCCTCTGGAACAGAGAGAGCCTCGAGCCACTCGAGACCTCCTCTCGCCGCAGGAGAGGAAAAGAAAACGAATCGGCTTGTAGAACGATCGTACGAGAAAAAAAAAAAAAAAAAGAAAGAAAATCGTGTAGTCTCGCCTGTTTTTTTTTTTTTTTTTTTCGTGTTCAAACGAAAGACGATTTTTAGAGTAGACCCAAGACGAAAGATCTCAAGCAGCCCACGATGATTCGTTTCAGGGCCCACTTTGGAACCGCCGTTGCCACGACGGAAGAAATGCCCGGAGCTCGCGTACAAGACGCACGAGTTCATCACGGCGGCCGATGGAGGTGGCATCGACGCCGTCGATTCGAACGTCGTAGCTGACAAAGTTCGGGTACGTGCGAATATCCACAAGCCTGCGAGCGTTTCAGATACTTCTTTGTTTTTCTTTTTTTTCAAATTGTCGAAACACAACCGAAGTTCGAAACTGATAAGCCGATAAGTTTCAAGTCATTTGACAAACAGATGGTATCGTAAATCGATAAACACGTGATCAGTTCGTCCATGTTTTTAAATGGATGATTAAGAAAAGGGAGGATGGGAGGGAAGCAGAAGCGACGTTGACGGAATCATAAAAGGTTATTCAAAGTTTCTTCCAACGCGTAGCCTGCAGGCCAATTTCCAACGAGTTCTTTGTCAACAAGTCGTCGTCATCGAGTTTCCTCTCGCTTGACCTGTTTCTCGGATGCACAATGTCGCAAACGCGTACTCCCGGTACTTCCGTACGAGTGCTCTTTTCTTACACACGTTTCTCGTGAATTTCACGCGAAATCGTAGCCATTGAACACATATTTAACTTGCCTACGAGACAAGTTTGGTGTCTAGTTTGGTCCTTTGATTTTGCAACGAAATTTGGTACCAAATGATCAGTCATTGAAAATTTTCAAGTTGAACAGTTAGTCGCTGGGAAATGAAAGGTCAAAGCTGCTATTTTACTTATGAATTGAAGCGCAGTTCGTAGTATTAACGTAATGACGGATAGCTTCTTTGACCCGTTCGTGTCTCAGAAATCAATTGTCAACTCGACTCGAACTTTGGACTCGCTGTCCAAAAGAAACTGTTCTAAGGAACAGACGATCTTCCCCTCTTTTAAAGGAGTAAAATTATAAAAATGCCAAACTTGTGGGCTGCAGGAAGTGACAACGCAGTCGGGCTTGCCGCCGAGTCAACTGAGCAAAGCGATCTCGCGGATCAGCACCGAGTATCGGCTGCAGTTCGCCTGGCCTAGAAGACCTCAGCTGACGAACGGCGAGACAGTGGCACCAGGAGTCACGGCCGCGGGAGTTCCTGCAGGTACGACCGGACCACCTAGAAAGTCTCTCAGCATGGGAGCTCTTAAGCAGGGTATCGCCCCTACAGGACCTGCCCCGGTTCACAAGAAACGACCCGGTGATGTGGATCACAAGCGTGACGGTAAATGGAACACCTCGACAAACTTTTTATCCTCCAACCAAACTTGGGTTCGCTACCTAAGGCGCCCCGAACCGTTTCAAGTAGCAAAAAGTATCGATTTTTTTTTAGTCTTCGAACACCAGCTTCGTCCTCCTTCTTGAACGTTTCTAATCTCTGTTTGTGTGTTCATTTTTTTTTCTTTTTTTTTTTTCTTTTTTTTTCCTTCCTCTCGATATACTCGTAGGAATGCAAGCGTCGGAGTTGGAGCCGTTGGTCGGAGGAACTGGAACTGACACCATTGACGGAGTGGTGCCCGAGGGTGACGAGCGCGAAGAGGACATGTCGGACTTGAAAATAGCTTTCAGGTCAGAGTTCAAGATGATCGCGTGCTCCTGTGATCGCGGTACAATCAGCCAGGGAATGACTCGGCGTGTAAAAAGAAACAAGTCGAAGAGAAAAGCGACTTCTCTGTGTTAAGAACGTTTAAGAGGAGAGAATCGAGTTTGAAAATTTCGTCGAGTATAGTTGAACATGGTTGATTCACATTGGACAGAAACGAATAATAGATTATTCCATAAGATGGGCCAAAAATCACTTCCTGCTAAAATAAATCCGTAATATTTTATTATATGTTTTAAAAGAAAATTTTTTTTTACAGATTAAAGTATACTAATTTGAGTTCATGTTCGAATTCTATCCTCACGGGTAAATTACTCTTCTTTTGACCGTGGAATTAATCAAATTCAAATACACAAATGAAACAAAATCTCGGTTTTCTCGAAAACCAAGTGTCTCAGACGAAGAAATATTATTCTTTTTCTTTTCGACCCATTTTCACACGCAAAATCGCCCTCTGACCGGCTGCGTACAGAGACGCACGCCCGTATAATTCGAGATAGCTTATCGAATTCGGCTCCCGTACGCAGCATCGCTGCGACGAAGAAATTCAAAGGGGGAAGAACGAGAAAGCACCTACGACGATCCTAAAGTCGATTGTGACGCGTTTCGCGCGTATATACGCATATATATATATATGTATGTATATATTGCACCGATCGAGAGAAAATGAGAAAAATGAAACGCTAAAAAAAGAAAAAAAAAAGAGGACGTACAGCTAGAATACCCTACAACCACGATTGATTCTTTTCAGGGGTAAAAAGTCAGGTAGAACCGTAAGGATATTGGATGATAAGGGGCTGAGCAAACCACAGGAGAAACCGTTTCCTACCGCCGAAGTCATCGAGCTTAGACGACTCGCTGACGAGTACAAGGTAATTCCGGGAACAAAGACGTCACTGTTCCACACCCTTTCTTTCACGGACGTTTGTTCTTCGACGTTTCAATCGGGAACGACACTCCCTTTTTCCTCCTTTTCTTTAGTGTCTTTCGGTTTTTCGAGTGTGTGTGTATGTATGTGTGTGTGTCTTTTTTAAATATACATCCTGTTACGAACACAGAGCCACAGAAGGTGAACATATTGTCAATTTACGAGTTACGAGCACTGAAATTTGCATGATGTTCGTCTTGTCATTTGTTTCCTCCCCCGAACGATTTTTCTAACCGTTTGTCTCACACAACACACATTGTCTTGAACATCAATCGGCCATCGTCGTCACGGATCATGAGAAATCGAGTACGATCTTCTCTCTCTTTCTCTCGAGCTCGCATACTCATCGTACACATGCATGTACATATACGCATAATTCTCAGACGTCAAAATCGATCGAGATCAATGCATACAAAACTTACAATTAGTACGATCTGTGTCTTTCAAAGCATGTTCTCTATATATGTGTGTGTGTGTGTGTGTGTGCGCGCGTGTGTATTCTCACGTGTGCGACAATGCCGCCACAAGCGCGTTATAGCTTAGTGACTAGGAAGTAAAAAGCAACAGAATGATTGGTTCTGATTTACATTAGCATCGCGACTGGGGTTGCGGTCTGGCAGCCGAGGACGAGGCTTCGCTGTGGAAACGAGTCTCCAGTAACCACGCTCTCAACGCGCTGTCCCTTGCCAGGCCAGTACACTACTCCACTCTCTCAAACATCCAACTTCGTTCTATGTTCGCTTGACGGTCAAAGTCAATGACGGTAAAACGGTGTTCGTTTCGCAGCACGATCAACAAAGACACGAAAGGTAGAAGAACGTCGATGGTAAAATCGTTGAACAAACGTTGAACGAAACGATCACTGGTTGCGCGAATGAAAATAAGTTTCACTATTTAGTTAAAGAGGTTAGAGCACGGTCGGTTCTACAGACGACGCATTACACATTACATTTCTCTCTCTCTCTCTCCTACTTTCTACAAAATATTTATATTACAGCAGGTAGTCTGTGATTATTTTTCATTAACTTATGAATTTTCATTAAAATCTAGTATTCCTGATGTGTCATCATGGTTTATCAGGTGTCACTGTAAAAAAAATTTTTTTTTTTTTTGGAAGGCAAGAAATATATTGGTTTTCCTGGTTGGTCAACCCTCAGTTAGAGATTAAACGTTAAAGAAATAGTTGCAGTCCTCTGATATCAGACAAAGTTTCTCGAGTACAACTTGATCTTGATTTTTGAGCGGTTTATTGGATAAAAAGTTGTTAGGTTGCTATAGATCAAAGAATTTTTTTGAAATTTCGCATACCTGTTTCAACATGTTTCAAGACAACGTTACTATTATTATTATTAAAATTATTGTATATTGATAAAAATTAATTTAATCTACATAAAAATGTTTATCTCGCGAACTAGAGTTAATATCGACAAGTATCGACATCTGAAGAGTCATTCTAATTCGATAAATAACCATTCTTAGGCAGATTAAATTCATCTTTGATTTTTCAAATGAAGATCGTAACAGCCCTTAAAAGCGTTAAATTGCAACAAACATACAGTAATTTGAATGATAATAATAAAGGTAGAGATGTAGGAAAATTACACCATGTTATCTTAGAGACACGAGCAAATAGGTATATGAAATTTTAAATCTCCAAACACAGGCATACGCACAGGGAGCGGCATCGTCTGACTCAATACGGATAGATTCTACTAGCGCTCGATCGCCGACACTCGTTACTTAGGAGAGCGACGGATCGGTGATCGATTCCGACGATGAATTTTCCATCGTTTATCGTTGATATTCGCTGCCAATCAGTCGTCAGAAACAGACTCTTCCATTCATACACACACTGTATACACTCGAGCGAGAAAAGACAGAAGGAAAGAAAAGAAAAGAAGAGAGTCAAGCGTAGTTGTACAGGGGGCCGAGTCGTTCGAACCGTTCGCACAGGTTTTGTCGTAGCTGCCTTTTATTTCTTCCAAGGCGATTGTGCCTCGCGCCAAACTGTCAACAGTCGACGAGAGAAAGAAAAAAAGGAACGTTCGTGACGAGTGATTGCGTATTTAGGTCGGTGACGAAGGAAGAGAAAGAAAAGGAGAACACGAGGAAGGTCGCCCCGGTTACTGCCACGATGACTATGCCCCCCGCTGGCCGACCGTCTTCGGTACAAGCTAGACCCATTCATGGAATTTTGCAGGACGATTCTAAAGCGGTACGTGAGTGTTAATCGACGATGAAGGAAAAAAGGAAAACATGAAAATTTATATACTGCATTGCAGGACACGGAAAGAGCCATTGCTCGCGCAAGAAAAGATTTCTTGATCCGCCATCATTTGGATCGTACCACTGGCGTAGGTGAGTGTCGTCGAAACGTGTAGTATTAAAAGACAAGGTTCAATTGGCCTAAACATGAGATCCATTTCATAGTAGAAATTTTTAAAGTTTTCCTAACACTCGATGACACGATAATTATTAAACAGTCAGGAGGTTAAATCTTCAGTATTCGATTAGTAAGTTTGAAACTTTACCGCGTGCGCTACTGAGCGCTTATTACATTTATCATTTCGAAACTGTATCGCAATTTAACACATTTAAAACTTTCTGCGACGTAATTCCCCGTAGACATACAATTGATTTCAACGACTACTATATATATGCGGAGAAAACAGCATTGTTGTAACATCTAAGAGTTCGGTGAGACTGGATATAAAGCAGGATGCTTACATTAGGCAACATTAGGCTTTCTTTTTCAAAATGATCTTTCCTTTCTTTTCATTTCTCGCGTCAGGTGACGGCGCACTGCTTCCCTCTCCAACGAGAGAGAAGCTGGAGCCCGTGATACCACGGCGTCGGGAGGAAACGAAGGAGCACCGTGAAGAGATCCAGCCTAAGACCAAATCCAGCCCTAAGAATAGTCCGAGAACTGGTCGTTCTCAGAGCCTCGGTCCGACTGTGACTGAACGTCGATCACCTAAACGTCAACCACCGCGTGCACCATCCGTCACTAAAGACGCCAAGGTATTTTTTTTTTTTTCAGGAACCATCGACGAATATCCAATGACGTTTTTTTCTTTTTTTTGTTTTTTTTTTTTTTTTTTTTTTTAAGATTTAATTAACACTTGAGACTCGATCGT
>NW_025110056.1:44120-54956 GCF_011392965.1 Frieseomelitta varia | reverse complement strand
AAAAAAAAAAAAAAAACGGAGAAACGTAGCCTGAAGCGTGGAGTTTTTTGGAACAACATCTCTCGCGATTATTCCAACGTGTCCGAAAATTCAACGGG
Source organism: Frieseomelitta varia (assembly GCF_011392965.1). Taxonomy (NCBI): domain Eukaryota; kingdom Metazoa; phylum Arthropoda; class Insecta; order Hymenoptera; family Apidae; genus Frieseomelitta; species Frieseomelitta varia. Next base: position 54,858 of record NW_025110056.1, on the reverse strand, counting down.
ACACCAGCGAGTAAGAAATAAAGAAGAAAACGAGCTTGCACGAGACGTAAAAAAAAAAAACTTTTCAACCTTTCGCGGTTGAATTGCTCTTCTCGTTGTAAACGGCGAGCCTTCGGCTAAGAAAACCGCTGATAAATCACCGGCGAGACATGAAGGTCGTGTCTGCTCGATCTTGCTTCGCGCATTTATGAGATATTTAGAAAATATGAGCAGATTTATAATTTGTCAGGCTCGTCGACTTGTCAAATTTGTCTCAGCCGAGATGATTGGAATAGTCGAGAAGTTTGTACAACAATACGATGGAATTGCATAAATAGAGTTTCATCAGCGAAATGATAACTATTTAACGCGTCGAAGTTGGTCACCTGTGACCGGAAATGGTGACCGGACAAGTAAAATAACACTAGCTAACACTGACAACACTGTGAAAGAAAAATGGCACCATTCGATGATTGAAGATTTTAATTAAAACACTCTACTACATCGTATTAAAAAAATCATATGCCTGGAACAACGAAAATTGTAGCAAACCTCGCTTGTATCAAACGTAATTGAATTCTAATTCAACAATTACACTTTTTATTAGTCATGCGTTATTTGCGTGATTATTTTATAGCTGTTTAACGAAATGGATCTTCAAATGAAAAGGTGCGGCAGTATAAATTAATCGCAAAAAGACGCAAGCGTGCAGTGTGCAGAAAAGGAGAGACGTATCACGAATGAAAGAAAAGTGGAATTACGTATTAACCCCATTAATGTTTCGAATTAGATATATTACGAAATAAAGCTTAAAATTACTCTGAAATTTGTTAGCAAGATAAGATAAAGTTAAATAAATATTAAATTTATTATAAAATTTGTACTAAGATAAGAATCCGAGATACAGAGTACGAATAAACAAACAATATTCGTTTAACGTGGTGCAATTCGTGTTTCGATTGTTTCGATGTACTTATTTATCTGAGAAATGCGCGCCGACGAAAAATGTCGACTGTGACAATGGGTTTAATAAAAATATATTGCAAGTAAAACCGCCACGAAAAGTTCCGGAATATTTCGCGTCGAATAACAAAATTGCCAGCAACTCGCAACTTTTCGCGACACAACCAAATAATAACGCCGCCGAGCGAGATAACCTCCCCCCCCCCCCTCCCATTAAATTTGCATTCGGCGCCGCGCGACTCGTCGCACGTTATCATTTAATTTTCGAGTTGCGCGCGACCTCGTGGTCCGTTTGACTCCGGACGGGCATTAAGTACTCGCGACACGACACGTTCTCACGCACTTGCCAGTCGTGTATTTTGAAATCGCGTGTCACCGACGCGGAAACATTGCCGTAGGTCAGTTGGACGTGACGCGAATCACGCCGTCGCCAGGCTTGCCAAGAAATTCTTCGCGAGCCCCGCTTGTCGCGCGCGTTTGTTTCGCAGCCAAGCAGCATCCTCCTCCCCGATATTGAATGAACCACACAACAAGGAATTGTGAAAACAAGTCATCGAGTTCAGCTTTAAATTGGAAGAAAAGAGATATCTTTTCATTGTTCATCGTGTGTTTTTCACCTTCTCCTATTTTTCGAACACTTGGTTTTTGTAATATTTACTAGAAATTAAGTGTTTTTCCAGTTTCGCGTGTGAAATTATTCGTAATATATTTTGTGTAATATAAAGATCCATACTCTGTATAATAAAAATTATCGCGAAGAAGTGTACCATTGATAAATACGATGAAATATCGTGGACATTTTAAATTTTGTATTTAAAGAATTTGAACGTCTCTGAGAAGATTGGGAAGTTTCCTTCGCTAAATCCATGATCTTGATGAAAAGTTGTTTCAATTTTTGTCACTAATTCAACAACTTCTACTGAATTTTAATATTTGAAATATTGAATTATAAATTTTAGTTCTATTGAATGGTAAAAATTTCGTTGTCCAGTCCCACTGTTTGTTCAAGATTCAATAAAATAATAGAAAAAAGAAATCGTACAAAGTTCATTCAAATAAAATCGGTCATTTCGATGAGAAAATTTCAGCCTTCAAGCCTGATCATAGCTCTCGAGTAATAAAATATTTAACTTCGAATCTCGGTAAAAAAAAAAATTTAATATTTAATTTCAGTAAACGGGAACACCGGAAACACTTTGAACATTCGGGAGTTCGATATACTACGGTGTGGTTAAGAACTCGGCAAATATTTTCCAGGGAATAAATCTTGTTTCTTCAACACGTCAATCGTGAAACACACGCGAAGCCTGCGAGCGTTCTTTTCCTTTGTACGGAAACAGAAAAATCCTACGTCTCTTTCCGCTTTTTAGCTTGCGGGCGTTGCAACCCTCGTTTTTACGTGTCTAAATAATATAATCCGCAGAAATACAAATATGGCTGAAACCTTTTGTGCTCGAGGAATTTTCTAACGTGCACGCGCCAATGATTGCAGAAAATACTTGCATTTATATTAATTAATTAAATTAACTATGTTTAATGTGAATTACATATTAAATTTAAATTTTTAATGAATTATAATATTAATAATATTATAAATAAAATTTAAAATATAATTACTGGATTATTAATTAAATTAATATTTTGTGCATAATTTATCAAAATTAAATATAAACTAATAAAATAAAATTAATAAAAAATTCTTTATATAATTAATGAAAATTAAAATTAACAATTATAAATTAAAATGTCAGCAATAGCGGTTAAACTTAGATTATAAGTTGTTGCACGAGTATAAATATTGTTGCATTTTACTAATTAATTAGATTACAGTATAAGATACTCACGTATCATTTAATTGTATATCTGTAACTATGTATATCATTTAATCGTACATCTTTCCTCTATTTGTAAAAATTGTACGAATGCACACAGCGATTATAAAAAGTACTTGTACATCGTTGTTATTACAACATTTACATTTATGATTAATTAGAATGTAAGATATTTCGTATCGTTTAGTTGTACTTTCACATGAGGATTTAACAAACATACGCAGTGGTATATAAAAAAAACTTGCACGTTGTTCTATTTTACTAATTAATTAGATTCGAGTATAAGATACTTCGTATATAACAATTTAGTTGTATAATAATTTATATAATAATTATAGTATATAATAATTTAGTTGTACTTTTCTATGTCTGTAAAAATTGTAAACGATTGCAAAAAAGTATTTGTATCACTGTATCAATTATTACAACATTTATCTACATGATAATTAATTAATTAATTAATATCCAAATAGGTGTAAGATATTTCGTATCATTTGATCGTAGTTTCGTATGAGAATTTAAAACACGTACAGTAGCGGCAAAAAAAAAAACCCATTATAGTTATCACAATGTTTGCATGGGTGATTAATTAGATCTGATTACGCGACATTTAGTATGACCATAAAAATTGTACACTGTGTACACATATCTTCTATATAATACTGTATATTTAATTAAATAAAGAGAACTGAAAGAATCAACTCTTATCCAACAAGGAATCACATTGTTATCATCGAACAGGCATCAAAAATTTTAACATTATCCAGCAAACAAAATGAAGAATTAAACGAAAACGACGAGTTTTTATCTCTATCTGACAAGTATTCGACTGAAAAAAAAAAAAATTGTCTGTATAATTACATAAGAATATAAATATGCAAGAACGCAATTTAGAAAGTAACATTCAAACGAATAATGTTAGTAGAATGTATCAGTTGTACGTCCGAGGACGATCGATCTTGATCTACCGTGCAAAGATTCGACGTAAACACGCGAACGAAGAAACAAATTGTCGCCGTGATAAAATTCCACCTCGCTCGGCTTTCCATTGACTCGGCAGGGTCTCCGGCGACCCTTTCTCGCGTGTAAAAGTGACAAAACGCCGCCGATTAAGAGCAGCCAGTTCTGGCCGAGGGTCCAGCCGCGTGGCTGATGACACGCCCGAGACCTATTCGGGAATTAACCAGGGTCGGGTAATTTTCTCGGGTTCGGGTCGGGTCCCGAAAGTTTGCGATACCCGAAAAATCTATAATACTCGGGTACCCGAATATTACATCACTGGTCAGAGTGATAATTTTTTCAATCGGATTTTACATTTATTCTTTCAAATTTATAAACACTTTTTGTATTCTACATAAGTGAAATCGAATTTTACAAATTCACAAGCAAAGAAAACCAGTTGATAATGTTATATGAAAATGCTATATATGAAAACTATTTTATTTTAAAATACTGTGAAGAAAACGTAATTGTTCAACTTTCTAGGGTATTAATTTTGTTCGCGTGGCTGTTAGAATGTTGCCAGCATCTGACAACAAGCCTTTCTTTTAAATGGGTTTCCTTTTTAGTTGGTCGAAAGCCTAGATTCGTTAAGAACACTTGACATTGTCGTCGCAGTTATCCGTGCATCTTTTTCTTTTAAGTTAACTTAGTATACATTGTATACGCGAGTTTCCTGCGAGTTTTATTTTCCATTTATTCTCGAACTCTTCGTCTTGCTCGTGTTTACTGGCGATGTAGAATTTTCGTGATACTGATTTTCGTAGCTGTAGTAATTTAACAAAACTGATAGTTTTTCCTATTCCGCATAAATAAAGAAACGCTAACTTATTTTTAGAAAACAGACTTTCCCGAAAAAGTAATATAACTTACACTTTACAATCAATCGAAAATCATTACTCAAATATTCATTTAATAGAATCGCAAACAAGCTGCTTAATTATGTCGTTGAATAAATACGAACTGAGTACTCTTACTATGCCTGCTTTTTTCTATCACTGACAATGGCAGCAATATTATAAATTCAATTGAATCTAATAAAGATTGAAGAAAGAATAAGTGTAGTAAAATCCGATTGAAATCGAGTATGTAATATCAGAATATTATAGATTTTAGAGTTCTTGAGTCGATCTAAGCATTACCCGACTTCGATGTCAGGTACCCTAAATTTCCGGGTACCCGAGTATTACAAACTTTCGGGTCCCAACCCGACCCGAGTCACGCTCAACCTGACCCGAGCTCAGGTACCCGCACACCCCTATTAACCAGCACCGCCGAGAACCGTTTTTTAATATGACCGTGCACACACTACGCACTGTATATCCATATGTGTATATGTGTGTGTGTGTGTGCTCTACCACCTTTCTTCTTCTCAAGTATTTACTCTTTGACGCGGAGTCGCTCTTTCAGGAACTCCTTTCACACAACTACAGGCGTAAAGCGAAGTCAGGCAACTGATTGCGGACCATAACGAGTGACCAAACCGTATACAAATAATTCGTCGCTTTCTTATCGAACTCGTCGGTGTGATATCACTGAATAAAAAGCCATTGAGAATAATTAATAAATTTATTATCCGTTTTGCCTGTTTTGTTTTTACTTAAATATACTTAAAACTGAGAAAATATTGCAATTTTGGGACAAAAAAAAAAAAAATTCTCGACGTGAGTGGGCACTGGTCATTCCAGCGCGAGTATTAACGAAATGGTTACACTTAACCACATCGATCGTAAGTCGCTTCAAAATCATTCGCGCGTTGATCGAACTCAACGAGTTGAACACGATTCAAATACCTTCTTATCCTGTAGTACACCGTCACTCTTTGATACGCTTTAATACCTTTTAGTAACCACCGATAATCTCCGGCTTTTCTCTCTAGTACGTTACCCACGTAACACGAGAGAGACTACTCGGAGAGTTAACGATAACCCATATATCCGGCGTCAATTACTTAACGCTCGAAGACTACCGGGAAGAGAGAACTCGCCTCGTTTCTGCAGTTTGCATATAAAGCAGCAGGGTAACAACCTCTCTCGCTCTTCTCTCTCCTTCACCCTTATAAGGCGGTGGCCGACAAGCACAGGGAAAAGTTTCAGACGATAGAAATTCTCCGTCTCTCTTTTTCTCTGCGCTACGTGCCAGGACATCCTCCTTTCGACTTATTTCACGAGAGAGAGAGAGAGAGAGAGAGAGAGAGAGCTCGATTAAAAGCGACTTAAAGCGCGACTTACGCCGGCAGGCGCGGCGATGTACGCGCCGGATTATCTCGCAGCTGATAGCGAACCCGTTGGCGCGCGTCCCGCCGGGACAAAGCCCGCGCGATCGTTATCTGTACCATCGACCACCAACAGCCAACGTCACACGAAACGCCGCTCGATACAACGCGAAAATACCCTGGCGCTGGTTTGCCTCCCCAACCCTTCGATATCGATCGCGATCTAACGCCGATCCACGCCGAGGATCAGTCGGTCTGTTTTATTTGCACAGTCGTTACAGGCGCGCGCGCACACGCCGATTTCGAGCCGGATTTCTTCTTCCTGAATGTTACACAGTATCTCTCTCTCTCTGTCTCTCACTCTCGGTCGTTATAGATTACGCGGCTCGCTGAATTTTAATCGAACGCGATCGGCTCGCGGATAATCCTGTCTCGAGCGCGATATACAACGAGCCTCGCGAATGTTTGAACTGATGAACGAAAACGGAGAGGAAGAACTCGATGCGCGAGTAATTGGACGCAACGATTTTTTATTGTTCTTTCGCGTGCGCGCATGTAGGATCAGCCGGATCGTAAATTTAAATTACGTGTTAAGGCAGACTTGACGCCGGAATGACCGATCTTTGGTACATATTGTACGTTTGAATCGTTGTGGCAATTTATAAGCGACAGTGATGAAAATAAACAGCTCTGTTGTCTATGTTATTACGTCAGAAGCAAAGTGTTCATTTTCAAGCAAATGCAAAAAGAGAAAATCTAAAGTTCGTCGTATTACTGACAGATTTGATTGTTCTAGAGAATTCACAGTTTGTCTATCTTGCGACGTTTTATGACCAATTTCTATAATTTTTTATAAATTTCCTTTAGACACAAATGCGTAAAAAATCGTCTACTATAAAATGAAAAGATTAGATTAAAATTAAAAAAAACTCTATGAACATCCTGCAAAAATATATAAAAGTACTTATTATAATATAATTATATACTTGTATGTAATTATATTATGTACAATATATAATTATATTTATTATATTATAGTAATATTATAATATTATTATAATATAATATACAATATTATAATAATTTATAATTTATAAATATATTTATTATAATGAAGTTGTAATATATATATATATATTTATTTATTATATTTATTATATTTTAATAATTTATAATATACAATATTATAATATTATTATAATATAATTATAATAATTTATAATATATTTATAAATTATAATATTGTATATTATATTATAATAATGTTATAATATTGTATTTATATATTATAAATTATTATAATATAATATATATATACACAAGTCGCAACACGCATTTTATACGACGTATTTTTATTATTTCGTCTAACCCATGTATATATTCCGTACGTGCAAGTAAAACAAGTGCGTCATGACAATTTCTATACGAACATTTTGAAAATTTGCGCAGTATCGAAGGACATTGCGACCGAGTTGACAAAGTCGGTGGACGCTATGAGGGAAGAGAGAGAGGTCGCGTAAGCAGCGCGAGCCATCCGATAGTGGAAATTTATATCGGTCGTGAGCGAAAGGCGAGAAGGGAAGAGAGGGAGAAACGTGAAATTCAATGGCCAGATAGATCTAATCGTGAAGGAACACACACACAACACATATACAACAACACAGCCGCTGCGACTCGCGTTTCACCGCTCCGAACCCGACAATAAAAGCTCGCGTCGCGAGGCAAACCCTCGTAAATTTCCGCTTTTCTTTTCGATTCGAGACTCCTCTCTTCCTTTTTTCTTCTTTCTTTCTTTTCCCTCCCTACGCGACTACCTTGAAAATCAACGATCGATCGTAGAAACCGCGGAACGCGGGAGGAAAAATGATCGAACGAAATCTCGAGACGAAGACGAGTCAAGGATCTTCATAACGTTTCGTAAGGTTTCGTCAGACGTGGGCTCGCAATTTTTCACGGGGTTGGCACAGTAACAGGCCACGAGCCACGACGAACTCGGCGTTTCGAAACGTTCCGGGAGGGTTATCGAGTCTCAAAGAGAAAGAAAGAGAAAGAGGCAGGGAGTGAGAGAAACGCAGGTGAAAGAGAGCAAAGAGGCCCCCGTATCCTCTCGAAAGACTCCGAGACGAGCATTTTAATATGACAGAATCCTCTTACCGGCTCCACCCCCCGCCCCCCCGCCTCCTCTCTTTCTCTTTACAAAAAGTTTAATATACCGGTGTTGTCCTGCAGCCCCTATCCCTTTTTCGCATCCCCTAAGAACGTTCACTGTCTTCGAGGGATAGAGGAAAGCAAGATGAAGAAGAAGAAGAAGAAGCCACGGATGCTTAAACCTTGAAAACTTTCCGAGAGGGCAAAGGAGAGGACGGCAATAAGCCATCTTTCGATGATCTCATCCCCGTTTTTCGGTAAGCTTCCTATAAATCTTCATTATGGTATGCCACGGAATCGCGATAGCGACGTGGAACCGCGCTCAGATCGGATAAAGTCGACCCACCGTGTGGGAGGAGAAAGAGAAAGAGAAAGAGAGAGAGATCTCTTGCGATACCAATGATAGATCGAGAGTCACGTAGAGAAAAATTTCAAGAAGAAGGAATCGAGTCGTCGACGTACCGATCTCGTGGGCGGGTTGGATCGAAACGTCGAGACGAAGAGCGGGAGCAAACGTCTCTCGCGCGACTTCGACACAAAGCCGAAATCCAGTCGAGGATGAGATTTCGTCGAGAGGCCGAGAGGAAAGCCGCAAAAACGCGCCCCTTCTTCTCGCACTAGTTCTACTCCTTCTTCACTTTCCCTCGCGCGTTTTCAACGTCTTCGCGCACCTTTTCTTCCCTCGCTACGTGGCCAGACCTACGCGAGCCGTGCCAAGTTGGCATCTGAAGTTCGCGTTACGCAACCCCGCAGCGAAACCGCGAGTCTACCATCTAGTAGTAGTAGTAGTAATAGTAGTAGTAGTAGTAGTGGTAGTTCTTTCCTCCAAGAAGAGGCGATCTTCTCCCTTGGTTGGAGCAATGTCTCTTCTCTTCTTGGACCACCAGATGATAACTGAGTATAGTGAAATATCTCGGATTGGGTCGGAAGGGAAGAAAATGTTTATACAAAAGCTGTTCAGTATAAAAAGTTGTCTCACGTAGTAGCAACAATTTTTTCATTCATATAATGGTGGAAGATATTTCAAGGTCAACTTGATTTTTTTTTTTTTTTTAATCAGTTCTACTTTCAGTAGAAACTTTCCACAAACTGATGACCGCGGTACAATAGCATTCGCGAAACTGTGAATTTGCATAAATATCCACAACTCGTTGATAGTAACTGATCCAAAAAAGCAAATGTAAAGAAAATCGGCAGTAGAATAAAATTCGCATTGAAGAACTCGGAATCACGAAATATATGCAAAGAATCCTCGGATAAACATAAAATTCACATTGAAGGACTCGTAATCGCGAGAATCATAAAACAGATGTACAAAGGATCCTTCTAGAACCTTCTAGGAACTGCGAGATCCCCAAAAGGAATGAGAGAATGCTACCAGAAAATAATAAATGTCGGACGAACTGCAGCCTTTTCGAATAAACGTCGAATTGTATACAAGTATACAATTGTATAATCGTATAATTGTATATTCTTTATACCATCGAAATCGAATTGAACTCGATGGCGCAGAGGACCGGTCCGGCCTCTGGAGCATGACAATACCACCACCACCACCATGTTAGAGCGCCACATAAAGAATTCGAAAGGAGGACGTAGCCAAGGTCGCTTTATCCCTCGAAATTCGATTTCTCGTCCCTGCTCTCTCATCCCCACTTTGCGTCCCTTTGTACCTTTCTACGAAACTCCAAGAGCACACCTTCGTCGAGCATAGGCGTTTGGCAGCTTGGAAAAAAAAGCTTCGTGGAAAATTGCTCCGAAGAAGATTGCTTAACTCGTGGCTGGGTCCGCGGTGACCCGTTGAAGTCCTACTCTGTGCGTGAGTCGTACAAAGTTAGCCTGTACGGCTACGATTTAACGATTAAAATTTGTGTTTCCAATAAGAAGTCAGATCGGTGACAAACGCACGTACGAGTTCAGTTCTGAAGAAGCAGTCAAAGCGGTCGGAAGTGTATTTCAGTGCATTGTTTTCAGTATTTTTCATTAGTAGTATTCTTTAGTTTTGTAATATTTTTCATTTTTTTGTATTTTCTAGTCCCTTAGTGTTTTCCATTCTTTTAAAACTTGAAACTTGAAGCGATTGAGATGTTTTATTTGCATAGGCAATGATAACAAATGTAGCGCTAAATGTAGCAATTGTCACAATTTTGTTTGTAGTAAACGTAAATGCAATCTAACGTATTGGATACAACGAAAATAGACAATATTATTCATAGGTAATAAAAATAGCAAAAGGTGTTTTTACTTCCTACTATCCTATTGTCTGACAATCATAATAAAAATACAAAAAAAATAAAATTAAACCAGCTACTTACGATTACATATGGGCGTACATCGTTCCACTGGAACGTGCATGTACATATGTAGTCAGTAGCTTGGGTCTCGCGAGACCCGGCCACCGGCCAGTACCACCCGTCATGCGAGGATTAACACGTGACAGCATTCATAAATTTCATCTGCGTCGACGTGGATGCCACAGTATTCTGATCGCTCAAACAAGTGACAAGAAATGTGACTAATAAAAATTTGGATATCGCGATTAGTTCAAAGTTTTAAATCACTTGTCTCTCTTTGCAGCTGAATGTGATAAAAAAAAAAAAAA
>NW_025110056.1:32445-44110 GCF_011392965.1 Frieseomelitta varia | reverse complement strand
GGGGGGGGGGGGGGGCAGCAGCAAAGATCGCGTCGGCGAGAAACGGGAAACCGGTGAGAATCGTCATTTGCAGCAGCCAGGCTCTTACCCTTGGTCGCGTCAAAGGGCCGCCGGCTAATCAGCTCCCCAAACAGAGAGCGAAGCTAATCTTCCCCGTCTCATCGGGATCGGGACTCTGCACCACGTCAGGGGAAAACACGGAGAAGGTGGAAGATGAAACATCCCCTTTCGAGCGTGTTCGTTCGTCGGACCATCGACGCAAATCGCTCGAAAACCAGTCACTATGTTCGTCGAGGGCGTTTCCAATTATTGTACCCCGTTTTTCGACGAGCAAGTTCCGACTTTTGTTATACAAAATACACACGTATGTATATATATAGATCGATATAACATAGTTGAATGTGTTTTAGTGTCGAGGAAATTTATGATTTGTAGCTGAAGTTACATTCGAGGTAGATTAAGTATCATATTAGTGTATACAAGTATATGTAGGATTTGCAGTGTGAGACAACCGGAAGTCATCCTTGAGCCGGAAGGCAAGAGAATTATGTATAATAAATATATCAAAAGGAATTGAATCGATCAAATTTGTGCTCGTTAGACTAATTTTTATTTAATGTAACAGTAGTGTAATGTAATTAAACAGCGTCTCTTGAGCAGATTTATAAATATGTTCCAATCACACATACTGCAACGTCGAACATTCATTCTCTGCTTACAAGCTAATTTTAAGAGAAAATTTAAGAGACTCGATCAAAAATTTCGTTACACTAACATTTGTTTAATGTAACAGTAATGTAATGTAATTAAACAGCGCCATCTTGAAATATTTGTATCCATTATAAATGGCGCCAGACTTGGACATACTCACGTGATGCAATGTACATTCTCTGTTATAAAAACTAATTTTAATAGAAAGACGTCATTAATTCAACTCTTGCCAATACGAAAAAAAAAAAAATAGTCGCGTTGGAATAAATTTGAATATACTCGCATAATGAAATATTCATTCTCTGCTACAGGCTATGTAATTTCAACAGGAAATAACGCCATCAATTAACTGATAATACAGATTACAATCAAAGTTGACAAATGACAATTAATAACAAATATTTCACAATTATAGCACATTTTCAACTTGTTTGCGTATCACGTACGTATATGTATCATATTATATATATCATATATACATGTGTCATATTTGCACATGTTATTACATTCTTGCATACGCAAATACACGTTTTATTTTGCATATTCCAATTTGCATGTTGCAACATCCTACGTAACATTATTGCAAGATCCGTGCTGAATTTTCGCAATGAAAGATATTCCTACAGAAAATTCACTGTTCCCCGTCGTAACGGCTGAAAATCATCAAAGTTCAAACCTCCAAAACGTCCTAAGTATAAACATCCTAATATAATTATATATAATTATATTTAAAATAATATAATTACAAATATCCTAATATAAAAAAAAATATAAATTTAAAATAATACAATTATAAATATCCTAATATAGTAACATTTTAATCCTGATATAAAACAATTATATTCGGAAGAAACGAAAATTATAAATCCAAGAAACGAGGATCCTAGTTTAAAGATCATGGGCCACTCGTCTCGCGGCGAAGAAAGAAACACGATGATTCGGATGAAAGAGAAATTCCTCTGACGTGTAAGAGAGGGAGAGAAAGAGAAAGAGAGAGAGAGAGGATGTTAGCCCGAAGGGGGTGCGGTACTCGTCGGCGCGGAAAAAGGAGCGGCGCGAAAAGTTGCTGGAGGTTGTTCGCCGGTGATGGCCGAAGCCGGTAAACGGGAGCCATCAGGCAGACAGCGTCGCGGCTCTGGAGCTCATACATCAACTTAATGCGCGGTTGACGTCCCGCAGGCGTGCGTCGCAACACTCCCTTCGCCATACCACCATCAACCCACCACCACCACTACGAATAAACCTGAGAGACAGAATCACAGAGAGAGACAAGCCCGGTTGGCCGTCATGCACAATGGCTTCCGGTTCTCTGGAGAGAAAGGAGACGAGATCCACCGCGTGACGTTAGGGAGTGTACATATACATATATATGCCTCTGTTCAGTGAAGCGGCGTGTCCTTTTGTGGCCGCGTGCACAAGCAAGCTGATGCGCTCAACCAAGAGAAACACGGAAAGAGAGAGACCCGGTGTAGCCCGGTAGCAATCGTGAAACGAAGGGCGAACGCGCGAAGAGAGAGAGAAAGATGGAGAGCATTGTGCCCTAATCACGCTATTGTCTGGCCGCTGATAGTTGACAGTCCGCCGGCAGGACGCGTCGAGGATGACGGAAACGACGAAAATCATCGTTAAGTCGGCTGAGACAGAGGAGGGGGAGAAGGAGGAAGAAGAACACGTGGACGAGGAAGAGGCAGAGCAAGTTCGGGGGTTGTCTGATTCTTGGCCGGACCCGACCGTTTACCAACAAAAGGGGTAAAATTGCTCCGGAGGGCTGCTGCTGCTGCTGCTACTACTACTGTCTCTGATTACAACGATGATCGCGCGCACGCAGGGTGGGTAAGACGAGCACGAAACAGGGAAGGAAATTTGAAACTCCACCCGCGGTGCGAGATTCGATCGACGATACTTCGTTAGCGTAGCTGACGATTCGTTTCGGCCGAGTCTCTCTGAGAGAGGAAGGGTGAAGACGAAGGAGTCAGGGGCGTGAAAAACATCCCCTGAAAACGACGAAGGCGTGTTTCCACGCGCGGCCAGTCGGATAAAAAGACGGAGGAAAATCGAGTCGTTAGATCCTGTTGCTTGCGACAAGGCGTAAAAAGAGCAACGATATATATACAGGGTGGGTCACCATGTAATGCCATCTAGATTATTCATCATTATTATCACGCGTAGCGAGAAATGTTTCAGATGAAGTTGAATGGTTTCGAGAGGGGCACATTTTGATGATATTGAACTTGTGGGTGGACGTGTAGAGGACATATGAAGGTCATTAATGTTTCTTAAAATGGAATCATATAATCAGTTGATGTACCTTGATATTCTTCACAACAAAGCATTGACTTATTTATGTTAAAAAAAATCATTAGTCTCGGAGATATTTTAAATCTTAATTTCGTAGAATTATGAAAGACATGGAAGAAGAAGGATAGTGTTCTTGAATTTATACTGTCTTTGTCTTTCGCGCATAGATTTTACAAAATTAAAATTAAAATATCTCCTAAGCCAATAATTTTTTTATCATCAACTGACACTACAATAAAAAGACACGTCCACCTACAAGAAAACTAGTATCATCAAAATGTGGTCCGTTCAACTTCATCTGAAACATTTTTCGCTAAGCGTAATAATAATGACGTAAATCTAAATGGAAATATGTGGTGACCCACCCTGTATATATACATACCCGGCTCGGTGGGCAACGTCGCGCGAAACGCGATAGCTGCGCGCTGCGCTACGCCACCGCGGGCATTAAACACGGGGTGTGCTCGAGAGCGAGAGCGTTCTCTTTTCCGCCTCTGTGGAAGTCATTACTTAAGATACGAGCGTGTGGCGGAGGAAAAAAAAAAAAAAAAAAAGAAAGAAAGGGAAAAGAAGAAAGATCCGACGCAAAACACACCTTTGCTCGCAGCTCTAGCGCGCTGCCACACCCCTCGATTACGGTGGTTGCGTGGGTCGAGAATGCCGGGTGAAACTGCCTCCGATTCCGAGCCAGGGAAAAGAAGGTTCTTAAAGTCGGCCGTCCATGTCGGAATGGGCTTTAAAACTTTCTCTGCCGAGGCAGGGATTCGAACAGACTGTTTGGTGGTATTTGTATGAATGAATGGCCCATCGTCAATGGTTTCGACGACGTTCGAAAGGCTGTGGATCGTTCGTAGATCCTGCACGTTTGTCCGTCTAACGATACTTTACTAACGGAACATACCGAACCCTGAATCGTCGATTTGAATGAAATTTGGCATGAACGCAGTTTTCAAAAGAAATATTCGACCAGTATTTCTTTTTTATCGGCAATGGTCGACGTTGAAGGGGTGAAAACTACCCTCGAGGTTGGCGAAACATTATTTGTCAAGTATCTCGGAAACTATTGAAGAAATTGATGAAATTAGTATTTTTTTTAACGAATTTAATGGTGTATTGCAAAAGGATTACTTTTACTTAAACAATTAATCAAAGAAACCGTATTTTTCATAAGTTTTCTCAAGTGAATGTTAACAAATTTTCTTGAATATTTGAATAATATATATTCAAACACAAATTACGAATAAAATAGAATCTTGGTGTTTGAATTACAAAAAAAAATTCATTATTTTCAAATCTTTCTCGTTGAACGTGCAAAAAGCTGTATACTATAGAATTGTTCTCTGTTACAAACGGATAAATAAATTCAACACCCACAAGTGTTTCGAAAAAATAAAAAAATAAGTAAATTCAATAGCATTTTCGTCATTTCCATGAATGATTAATAACAACACGTTACTCGCCAGACAGTCCAGTCATCGAGAGTTCAATCAACAGATACAATTCACTACCACCATTTATCGCTGCCGTTTTCACAATTGCCCATCGACAATATACAATACGCCTTCTCTCCGCTCCAATCTCCGCGATTTAGAGCCAGTTTTTCCAACTTGGTCGCGCGGAGAACAGGCGAATGAAGCGATTTGTCGAAGGGTTTCGAGGTGGTGCACGCGGAATCAGGCAGTCGATAAACTCTTTGCCCAGGCCGGAGGAGGGAAGACGAGGCCTACTGGCTCTAAGTACCCGGCGTAATGTTAATACCCGAGGGATGCATGCATAATGCAGCACGCGAGGATAGGCAAACGCGCGTGGCGCGGAACGTATACGGAGAGAAGGCGTGTATCGAGCCGATCGAACTCGGGGCATCGAGATCTTGGCTGTTACGAGAGAGAAAGAGAGAGAGAGAGAGAGCTTTCCTCTTATAAGGCTGTCGCATGATGTGACTCAATTCCAGCGAATATGGTAATCGGCATGGTGCTTGAGCGCCGAGTCAAGAATCAGGTTGTTAGAAATTAATCATATATAAGTCGTAAGGTACTTTAAGTCGTAAGAACCAAAGTACAAATCGGGAAGGATATACAAATAAGCAAAGAGAGATCCACAGTCCGTATAATATAGTACTGGAGCGAGGAACGTTGTTTGAACCAGTGTTGCAACGTCAATTTTTCTACATCAATAAATTCCGAAGTGGAAGTCTCGTCTCGTTCGAGCAAAAAGTTCTGTAAAATTTTATAGTGTATCGCAATATCGAATTTGATCGCGCCACGATTAGACAAAACCACTCTTACAATCCACTGCTACGGATTAACCACCCTCGCACGTCGAGACTTTGTTTGTATATTTCTCTGTGTTTCAAGTATACTTATATAAAAGCCAGGCAAAGCGAATAATAAATTACTCTACTCTGATTTTGAAACGAAGAGCGACAGTGAACTTATGATACAGTGATATCATTCCGATGAATTACTGTATTATACGCGTATCTATTATCGAACTAATTGCCAAAATCTCGTTTCGGAATACTCACAAAAGTCAAACTCGACCGTACAGCTACCAGTGTAATTTTTTAATTATACCCTTACAACGTAATAACATAGAACGAACGCATCGTTTCATCGCCGATAATCACTGTTGATCACTTGCGCTGGCAACTGATTGCGGACCATAACGAGTGACCAAATCGTACACAACAATTCGTCGCTTTCTTTTTTTGAACTCGTCGATATGATATCGCTGGATAGAAATTATTGAAAAGTAATAAATTTATTAGTTTTGCCTATTTTTTGTTTTACTTAAATGTACTTGAAGCTGAAAAAATATTGCAATTTTGAGACAAAAAAATTCTCGACAAAATTTTCCAGCGCAAAAAGGTTAATGACGACGTTCCGGTAAACAGCGCGTCATGTACAGAGGACAGATGGTGATCGTTCTTCCAGCCTCGAAATTATCGTCAACTAAGGCACAATGCCTATCTCCAACCAATAGGCACAGTCGTGGACGATGAATCGACTCTGATCGACTTCCAAATTGCTTTCGACTATTCGTCGCTTCTTTCAACTTCCTCTCCCTCCCTCCCTCCCTCCCTCTCTCTCTCTCTCTCTCTCTCTTTCTGTTTCTGCGCGAAATGGGTTATGAGGACCGAGCAATCCCTGTCGGTGGTACGAGGGCGTCGACGACGCCTGCATTCTCGGCCAGCGAGGAAAGAATTCGGGGGAGAGAAGGAACACGCAGAAGAGGCGACAGACGCATCACGGGGTTAGCACGGCGATAGAGGGATGAAGAAGGAGGAGGAGGAGGAGGAGGAGGAAGCTGAGGGGGATGGCTCGTGGTTGGATCCGCTCGCGTCGCCGAGATGTCTGCCGCGCCGCGCCGGCTGGATCATCGGGGAAAGTTGGCGACGTCAGCGGAGTCAAGGCCGCGAAGCGTTGCAGCGCCGTCGCAGCCGGTGCTTCACGACGACCTCTCCACCCACCCCCAGAGCTCTCTCCCTCTTCTTCTTCTTTTCTTCCGAGCTTTCCACAGACACGCGTACACACACGCGCGCGCCAGCCAAGTCATCGTACCGTGGCCGTATCTTCGAGAAACAAGCCACCTTCGTCTCGTCCCTCTTCATCCCTCCCCGCCTCGTCCCTCTCGCGTCGCTCTCCCGCCGCCTGGGATATCACCCCGGCCCCGGAGGGGTTGGAAGGGGTAGGCCGTGTCTGTGCTGCAGCGGACGGTCGATAGAATTGTCTGCGCACATGCGCAGCCAAACGCTCGTCAGCTGCGCCATTGATTCCCACCTCCACCCCCTCGAGCCACCCGCCGACCTGCCACCGTGTAGACTTAAAGGAGAGAGGGTGGAATAAAGGTACAGCTAATTTGCGTAACGTCAGCCCGAGAACACCTCGTCCATGTGTCAGCAGCTCGCTACCAGATTTTTCAGACAAGCCGACGAACGCACAGAGAACACCCTTCGATGGGGGGGGGGATGACACCACACGTTGATTCTACGCGCGCAACCTTCCCTGTCGAGGATGACCTCCTTTGCGCCGGTGTCTCGTCTCACTCCGTCAGGAGGCTGGGTTGTAATCGTAGCTGATCCTGATATCGGTGGCCACCAACGAAATTCCGTTCGAAGGGCGAAAGAAAACTAGTATCCTCAACAACGACCGTGAAAAAAACGAACCCCCCGTCTGTCTGGTCGTGACGATATTTTTGGTAGACGGAATTTATTGGACAACGATGCTAGTAGCCCTGACGAGAATCGATTCGGTGCAGTCTCGCGCGCGGTCGCGTGACGTCTACCTGAAGTATAAGCAGATCTGCGTGCAAGCACAATATCTTGGCTGCGAGCACGTTTATCGTCGTTCGTTAGTATTGACCCAATACTATTGGGACGTCTGCCGATGTCGTACGAAACGTGACAAACCATCGAGATAGGAATAGATTGATTGATAGAAGAGTGTAATTGATTGGGATAGGGAATGCATACTTGATACATTGTGTCAGCCGCTGTCAGGCACATGCGCAACTCGACTTCTTTTCCTCACGAAAATGTAACTTTATTTGATGATTATTTTCGCAAGAGTTCCATTTTGATTTATGAATTATTTTTTGGAAACCCCCTCGTCGAAATTAACTGAGATTTATCCGAGAGATCTGATTGTAAATTACCGAAATTGTCTATACGCGATGGATGTAATAGAAGATGTGAAAAATGTAAAAATCTCTATTTTGACAAGCTAATCCTTTATCAATAATAAATTTTGGCATAGAAGTTGGCATAAAAAAAGAATTTATCATTCTATTTTGCCGAGCTATTTGAAAAAAGGGCCTAAAGACCTATCAAATAAATCTAAAAATAGAATAATAAAGGAATATATAATATTATACAATATAATAAATATATTATTTATTATATAAATATATATATATATATGATAAATTTCTAGTAAATTAGAATTGTAAAAAATGGCCCAAACTATTGACAGAAATAAGCGCGTCTACGTCAAGATTGCATCCGCGCGCAGAGCCACCGTAGCGAAAATGGTAATCTGAGAAATTAGACCAGTCTAACAAGACAGAAACTAACTTTTACGCGCATGATCCAGAAGACCAGAAGCAAATAGTAAATAGTCACGCTCCAACTTCTCTATCTATCTCTCGAGAAACGTTCGCGATTTAACGGGGCTCGCGAAAGAATGGGAACGGAGGAGCCGTCTATGCGGACGAATGGAACGGACAGGCGATAAAGACGGACACCGAAAAATGGAGGCGGAAAGAAAACGGCAGCAGCCGAGCACGAGAGAGCAGGATGATATTCCTCCGGATACTCCAGGGAAATTGAGATTGGATCCTGGATTGGAGAGAGAAACCGAGCGAATCTAGTATGGCGACGCGAACCTGGTGAAACGAAGGGGGTGAGGGTAAGACTCGTTCTTGCGTGGATAGCTTGGCACGTGTCGAATCGAAATCGGAAAGACACAGAGACAGAGAGGGAAAGAAGAGAGAGATGACGTGACAGACAAGAGACAGATTTTGCGATCGCTGTGTTATCGATCTTCGTTTTACCGATCCGGTAACATCCGCGGTCCCGCCTTTCTCATGTTCGCCCCCCCGAAAGATCTTCTCTCATTCGCCCGTTATCCCACTTTTACGTAAAATCGTACAAAGAGTAGAGAAGAAGTTGGAATTAAGTTTTCGCGATCAGAAATAGAAAGAGAAAGAGAGAGAGAGAGAAAGAGAGAGAGAGAGAGAGAGAGAGAAAAGAGACTCACCGGCGAGAATGCGAGCCAAGGGGCGTGTTAACGTTCCTCCGGTTGAAACGAAGTTTTTCGTCCCTTTGGCTTCAGCCACGCGTGTGACTTCTCGTTCTGGCGTTGCGCCTTCATTGGCTTCCAAACGTGCAACCACCTTTCTTCTGCCTCCGTGAAACTCTAAAAGTTCTCCACTACGGGATCCTCTTCCACGCGGCGTATGAACACGACGGAGGTCAAACTCTCTCGATACCGCGTGCGAGCAGAAATTCGCGACGAAACGAACACGTCGTAAGAATTGTAAGGTCGGTCTTTGGCTAGTAACGTTTCTCTCTTCTCTCTTGTTCATCCATCTTTGCACGTAAATAAATGATCTCTGACATTTTTACACCCAATCTCGTTCGCGTGTTTTTGTATTTTTAATATTTTGTATTTTTAATAAACCATTATTTTTCTATGTCATTTTTTTATGTTATGAGTTTTAATAATAATAAGTTTCACAAGTAATTCTGTCGTTTCAATATATAATTGTAATAAAATTGAAATGTATCATTTATCATCATTTAAAGGTAATATTTTCTCATAAATGCAAATTATCGTGCAAGAACAACGCTAGAACAATGGACTTTAGACCCCAGTGTTTTACAACTGCTTGAAACATACAGATATCCTTGTCAAAGTTAATATTAATTTCTATTTGGACAGGAACATGATTGTACGTATCTATTATAAATCATAATGATTCACGCGGAAAATATTTTGATACGATTATTCTAGTGTACATATGACATTTTCATTTGCTTATTCATGCTATATCAATTGATACGATATATTGTATTTTATATTATATTTTATCACTTATTTATTCATGTCTCATTTATGTATTAATCGATACATCATGTTATATCATATTGTATCAAGATTTCTAGGCAAGTGTCAGTGAAACTGCTTGATGCTTATATTATACTTGATATTCCACGAGAATCCGGCCGATCAATTAGAATCTTCAACGATCTCTGGTGCAGGGAGCAATAACAAAGCTCGGGATGTATCCTATCCCACTCGTCATCCCCCTTACCACCCACCCACCCACCCGGAACGGAACCACGGTTTTGGCATTCCGCCGCTGTCCCCGGCCATCAACTTGCCCAGGGGTTGCGGCTAATGTCGTTGATATTCAAGACTCAAAGTGCCAGGGGTTGCGTTAATGTCACCGGGGGTTCGGTGTCCGAGGCGACGCTGTTATCCGTCCAATGTCTGGGCTACGCCTCGGTGGGAGAGAGGAAAATAGAGAGAGAGAGAGAGAGAGAGGCGCCTGTGGGATAGAGGCCAGAGGATTGTCGTGCGCGCCATCACCCTCTAACCCGAAACGTGGGCATCCGAACGCGGACCAAAAGGGTTAGCCTGGGACCAGCCATTCCAAAGATCCTTACGACGGTCCTCCGAACGATCCTGGACCGCGTTTTCTCACCGCGGCGAAAAACGTACCCCGTTGCCTGCTCCGACCCCGAAAAACCCTTCTTCTTCCTTAGGGTCGGCCGATATCTGCTTGATAAACGAGTCGAGAGACTCGCCGAGAGATTCGGTCGCTACTTTTCACCCTGATATCGCACAGCCAATTTTTTTTCTTTCGAGGGAAAAAAAAAATGAAGATCATTCTTTGAGGGTTAACGAAAAGCGATGGTGGAAGATACGGTGGCCTTGAGGCCATCTCGAAGATTTCGGATATAGACATACATACGGCGACTTGGTCGAAATTACGGTAATTTAATAACGTACTGTAGGATTTTTCTTGGAATCATTTGCGAAGAAATTACAAATTGCGTTCCTCGTTTTCGAGGTGGACCCTCCCCTTTCAAAAATTAACGCAGCGACGATGATTACTCGAGAAGGAGAATAGGGTTTTTAAAGTAGGACACGCAACAGTCCCGTTTATCGCGAAATTGGATGTATCCCTAGTGGCGATACAATTTTAGAACAGGACGTATCCTAATACTTAAGGGAGGTAACACGAGTGTATTAAAGAAAAAGTCGTTCGTCAATCTTGTATCCGTTAGTTTTTCCAAAATATAAACTAGAATATATCGCTAAATATAAATTTCTCAAAAATATATAAACATCTGCAACATAGATTTTCGAACAATATCCAAATTCTTGCGTATCGAGAACAAATTATTCGATAACGTCGCGACATACCTATATTAGTACCTAGATATTGTAAATATTCTGTATTATTTATATATTATCATCGTAATACATAATATATATTTTTATTACATTATAATATTATTTATATATTATTTATTAGTTATGTTTTCGAAAATGATAATTCTAAGAGAATTCTGCATGGCGATACAATTTTAAAACAGGACGTATCCTAATACTTAAGGGAGGTAACACGAGTGTATTAAAGAAAAAGTCGTTCGTCAATCTTGTAGCCGTTCGTTTTTCCAAAATATAAACTAGAATATATCGCTATATAAATATATCGAAATATAAATTTCTCAGAAATACATAAACATCTGTAACATAGATTTTCCAACAATACCCAAATTCTTGCGTATCGAGAACAATTATTCGATAACGTCACGACATACCTATATTAGTACCTAGATATTGTAAATATTCTGTATTTATATATTATCATCGTAATATGTAATATATATTTCTATTATATACTATATTATACTATATATTATACTATATACTATATACACTATTATATTATACTATAATATACTATATTATATTATAATTTTTATTATATTATAATATTATTTATTAGTTATTTTTCGAAAATGATAATTCTAACAGAATTCTGCATGGTTTCTATCTCTATCTCTCTCTATCTCTCTCTCTCTCTCTCTCTCTCTCTCTCTCTCTCTCTCTCTCTCTCTCTCTCTCTCTCTTTCTCTCTTTCT
>NW_025110056.1:13577-32202 GCF_011392965.1 Frieseomelitta varia | reverse complement strand
TCTCTCTCTCTCTCTCTCTCTCTCTCTCTCTCTCTCTCTCTCTCTCTCTCTCTCTCTCTCTCTCTCTCTCTCTCTCTGCCAGCAGCCATTACAACGCGCCCACTATTCACCGCGGCGGCGGCGGCGCCACCCTTTGCCCTTGACATTCATCGACCGATAACGAGCCCGAACTTTCCTTCGCAACCTTGCACGGTCATTGCCCAAACTGGTATCCCATTACCACTTTCGACAAGTTTCAAACAATTAACAAAATTGCCCAAAACCCAACAGTTGCTGTACAATGGGGTTGCTTATGAAAGTATTCAAGGGCATATTTAGAACCACCTTACCACGAACAAACTATACAACACCTTTGTTGTGCAGAACAATTGTGAGACCTGACTGTCACTGATGTATCGATCAAGTTTGAAACAAACTTAACCCTTAACCACTCGACGTCACGCTTCAATTTAGCTCACAGCTAGAATTTTTTGACAATTGCTGATAATTATGACGAACGTAGATACGATGATTAGATTGTACGATGTGTAATATAATATAATATAATGACGCAAGAGGAATAATAAAATTTCAAAAGGAGCAATTCTTGGAGGATAGGACTCAGTTGAAGCTCGTTGTCAACGAATTATTATTCAGAAATGCAGAGAGAAATTACAAAACGTTTCGTAGTGATCGCAGGAAACCTTCAGTAAGATCACTTTAGCATTTAACGTATCCTTGAAATGACTATTCATATTGCGTGTGAAATTTCCTAACATTTAATTCCCGCAAATATTTGACTTCTGACGCAAAGGTTTTGAAAGATACGACAACGTCAAAGAATGTTATCTACGTCTCTTCCGTTGGAATTATCAAACGTTAAAATGTTTTCGTACGTTTGCCACAAAAAAAAAAACTTGTTTTCTCGCTGAAATTTCCAAAAGCCCTCGACCGATTATTGTCAAAACGTGTTCGCGGACCAATGTGTACAATTGGAATACTCGCGAGGTTACAGGTGTCACGTTGAGAGCCTAGGAGATAATTCCGAGACGCGAGAATGATCGATCGAGACAAGCTGTTACACCGATCCCGTCCCCTTCTTTTTCACCACCTCGAAGAGCGCTTGAAACTTTTAGCTGGTGGAATCTATAAATTTCCAAGTCGAAGAGAAGAGAAGAGAGAGGCTACCGCTACCCGGTTCGAGACCAATAGAATCCGGTTCTCGTTCTAACGTGGTTAGAATGTAATTTCGCGAGTGGCGGTAATTTAAGTGGCGACGGTACTTCAGAGGGGATGAATATCGGCTTCCAGAAATACGAGTGAAACCCGGCACACGCTGAGACGACCGAGCACTGGACAAGACTATCTCAGGCTCTGAGAGAGAGAAAGAGAGAGAATGCGCCACCTTCGTGTCTTGGTGGGAGGACTTTAATAGGATGCCATTTTCCTTGCTTCCGGACAGTGCATACTGTACAGACGGAACTTCTAAGCTAGCCCATCGCCGTTTCGCAAACAACCCTTAGAGCTCGCAAAAGTAGCGAAAATTCGTAGCTCTGTTTCCCTTCCTACCTTCATCCACGCTCACCCTCTTCCCGTGAAGGTTCGTAAAACTTGGAAAATTCGGAACTCTGGCGGTCTGCCATTTCGAATTATTGGGCTGAGTAAGGAAGTAATTTCGCACTCTCCCCATAGCCGGCTTTAGGATAGCATAATACTCTGGTAATACTTGAAAGGTGACGTATAGAGTAATTTAGAAAAAAAGTTGTTTAGTCGAAAGTTATTGCGTCTTGAAAATATAAGTGAAATTACAGAAGAAAATGGAAATTTTTGTTTCGAAAAATGCCACGGATGCTGGTAAAAAAAATTTGTGACGTTCGTGGACATGATGCAAAGTGTCATGTACAAAGCTGGGTCAAGTACAAGCGATTTATAAATTTATATCAAAATATAAAATTATATAATTTATATTTATGTATATACTATCAAAATATAAAATTATGTAATTTATATTTACATTTATTATATCAACATATGAAATTATATAATTTATATTTATATTATCAAAATATAAAATTATATACTTCGCGTATAAATTTCAATCAAATTTACAATAGCGATAGAATGGAGAGTCGGAAATTACCCCTATTTGCGTAACCCGTAATAATCGAACAAATTCCAATCAATCTATAATCTATAATCTAGAACATTGTAACTGAACCGGATCAATTACCCATCACGAGTGTGCGTCAAAGTGTGTTGAAACACTTCAGAAACGTAAATAGTTTAAAAAGAAAGAAAGAAAGAAAGAACCAACGAAAGCCGACTGGTAAATAAACGTGACCATTCCTCTGTATCCCTCTCCCTTTTTGGTGGATTTAACGCGAGGATCGAAAAGGTCGTCGTCGGTCGTTTCGACGTTCATGGGGCTCGCAAAAGTTCAGAAAACGCGGCCCCGTGTGTCTGGCTGCGCCATCGTGGGAACGTTTATCAGAAGGCGCTTTTCTCTCGCTGACAGTGTACCCAGGAGGGAAAAGCCAGGCCGGTTGGTTCTTCTCTCGCCCGCCCGGGGACGTTATATTGACCTCCCGCAGGCAAATTTCAGCGTTCGGTGGCCATAAACGTACCTTGTTCCTTATACAGGCCCGTGTATCGGCCGAAATAATAGCGTAATAAATCTGAGTAACTTTTCGCGGGCCACCGTACCGAAACAACTGAAAAAGAGAGAGAGAGAGAGAGAGAGACCGCATGGGGAGTCTCGCTCCACCGGATTCCCTCCGACCGAGAAGAACGCGCCCGCGTATCTCCGCGGTATCAAACGATCAATCTATCCCTGCTTCCGTGGGCGATTACGTTTGCAGTTAATAATTTAGACCCCGGTGTTAATGAAATCACGAAAAAAACGGGGTTCGAAAGTAATAGCGGGGGGATACGGTTATGAAAAAAAATTTGAAATTGTTAAAAGGGTTCAAAGTAGTCTTTTATTGTCAGCCTCAAGTCAGGAAGTAACTGCTGAGCAACTCTATGCTTTATATTGTTCAAAATTTTTATGAATAAAGAAATAGAGGAGGAGATTTATTTTGTTTATTATGTATTATGATGCATACTCCGTTTTGGACATTTTATTTGTATACGTATATTTTTGAGAATAACTTTTATATATTATATTCATTGGACATGCATTTTTCGTAATCTTCGATTTTTCACAAATGCATAAAATCCGCAGGCTTAATTATTGTACTTCGATATATGTATCATTAAAATATTCAATTCCGATGTTCAATATAATTATACGACACTTTTATATTTATATTTGTAGTTTTAGAAATAAAGTATTACAAAGGAAAAGAAATGAAAAGCAGAGTTAATTCATAGATTTTTTGCGTTTGCGTTCTTGGCTACTTCATATCGATTCATGTTCGTGATATATTCATTAAATTCTGCTCGAATGATTATGCGAATTTATATTTTTCACGAACAGCTATTATAAGAATATGCAACAACGTCATCGACATTGAAAATACACGAGGACTAATAGACTTTAGATATTTTACATTTTTTGTTTCTTCATATTCATATAAAAAATGAAACCTACGCATTCTCATATTTCATATTTTCACAAATCTAATAAAAAGTGCAACATATGGATATAGAACTGTATAATTTATTGACACTTGAAACGTATAATTTATCGATTTTGAGAGATAATTGATATTGAAATCATATTTAGATACAGACTAATGATTATTAGACGCCAAGTAAACCGAATTTAATCTCATTAAAATTGGAACAAACAATTAGCGATTTGCAGCGCACGTTTCTCATTATATCGTCATTAATGTTAACGAGACGTTTTTAATTTCTGTGCCACTTTCAGTCAATGTGCCACTTCTTGTAACATTTGCAACCTTAATTTATGATAACTAGAAATCCAACGGCGACGTCGTTACTTAACGCAATTCCGTTAACATTAAGTTAATGATAGCGCGTTTAGAATTTACAAACAGCACGAAGAAAAAGAAGTGTAATAAATTGATGCTAATGATAAGCTACGTAACGTGCTTTATTCCTTATGGGCACGTGACATCAGCCGACGCAAACGACGATGCAAAAACACGAGACAAATTCAGCCGATCGCGCGGTGGAGGGAGGCGAATCACCTCGTACGATACGTCAAAAAAATATTGGCACACCCAGTTCTTTTTTTCTCTTCCTTTTTTGCTTTGCAACAGTTTTATAAAACAAATGATACACTAACGAAACCAGTTTGCGTAATCAGCCTACTGCGTACAAAAGTGATCACATTCACAGAGTAACAGCAGCAATTTCCAATAATGAATTATACAATATCTCTACCAACAGGTAGCGCAAACGGTAAATAAAAGATAAATACGAAGATAAAACGGTAAAATAAAATAAAGATTAATACACTCGTGACTCTAGTGGTTAATTTGCATTTAACGATTGGCGGAATGTTGCTTGGAAAAAACTATTCTTCCGCAAGTATACACTGAAATGTTGTGAAATAACATCAACGTGAGAACGATTGTCCATTTCTACTGTTAGAAATATTTTACAACTTGCGTTTGAAAATGTTTCTTGCCCCGCGCAAACGATTTCTGTTAATTTAATTGAATTATACTTTGATAATTTCTGCAGCTAAGCTTCCTCTCTTGTATAGGATATAAACTATAGGATAATATAAAAAAAAACAACACAATGTATACTACTTTGTCACTTTTTGTTTTATGGAGTTAATATCGGCGATGCGAGCCCATATATCGCAAGAAAAACTAGATGTACCAATGCTTTTTCGACTCCCCTATATGTTCCAACTATTTCCCAATCGAAATCACTTTCCCCTCACTTTTTTCGAGAGAGAGAGAGAGAGCCGCCCCGGATGAATGGCAAGGAAAAATGCAGCCGACGGGTACGAATGACGAGCCACGCGAGACGAAGACGACGAAACAAAGGGGTGGAAAGAGGGTGGTGGCGAAAGGAAGAAAAGGGAAAGTAATAGGAAAACGGGAAACCGTGTGTCTCGTGATAATACGTTTCTCTCGTTCGTCGATAATTACACCCGGAATACCAACCAAGGGTTTGAAGAGAGAGAGAGAGAGAGAGAGAGAACTGGAGGCGGCGTGGCGCAGCAGACGATGTCTTTTTCCCCCCTCGGTCCAGATCAATTTACAGCCTTTCCGTGGCGTAGTTTTCCACAGAAAATTGCCCGACACGCGATTCCAGATCGAAGAGCAATCGAGTGGAATTTATTTGTCAACCGATCGAACGCCTCCATTTTGCTTTGAAAGGAGAAGAAACGTGCCCGCCCGCTTTGTTACACGGAGAACCTTGTTAACACTTTCCCGGCGGGATATTTGAAATGACAGTCGCGCGCAAGAGATATTATTTTCGCGTAAATATTATTCTACATTTTGTAAATAATGTTCAACAATTTTCGTTATCGTACCGTACTGATTGAACTAATTTTAATTTTATTAATTACGATCGAACCTTTGTTTTCAAGAATTCAGTTGACACTTTTCCTGGCGGGATATTTGAAATGATGGTCGCGTGCAAGGAATATTATTTTTATGTACGTTTTGTAAATAACTGTACTATTTTTCTCGTTGTACCATATTAATTTAACTATTGCAATTTTATTAATTCCATTGATCGAACGATCGATGCGACTGATTTCGGACTATTGTTTGAATTATTTAAAAGATACGATTGTTCTTGTCAGAATTAATAGTAATTTCTGTTTGGACAGAGACACGAGTGTATAAATCTATTTTAGTTATCGTTTGAATTATACTGATTTACACGTAGAATATTTTGATACGGTTATTCTAGCGTTAATAATTATTTTCATTTATTTATATATATATATATATATATATATATATATATATATATATTATTATAATGTATAATATAATATAGTATATTATATATATATTTATATATTATTTATATGAATTAATATTTTTGAACAAAATCAAGTATTATACACACACATGTGAGGCCCACTCACTCTTCCCTTCGCCAGAAAAAGAGATTTCATCTCAAGTACTTGACAATATTTACAATAGTATTCATTTCTTCGCTTGTCCTTCTAAAACTATTTCAATATCCAAAACTTGTGCCAATACTATTAATTAAATAATTGAATTTGAATCGATCAACAAACAACACCTACACAACATCGAATACCGTAAATTGAAGAGAACATATATCGCGAAAAACTTGCGTAATGCCTAACGTGATACCTATGAACCTGAATGAGTCATAAACATCCAGCCTCTAACGTTTACCCTCGGCATCGAAATGGCAAAATCTTCGAACTCAACCCCACCATACGCGGCACACGTCAAACTAAATACAAGAATCCTGTTATCCAATCGAACGGCTCTTTGAATCCTGTTATCCAATGGAAATATATATATATATATATATATATACACTACTCGTGGAAATAAGCGGCGAGATTCGACGTGCTCGAGAAACAATCGCGGCCATCGCGGAGAGCAATCGTATCGAAGGAAAGGGTATCGTAACGGGCATCGAGGCAAGCCAATGTCCCCCGACCGTTCCCATTTCCATAACGGGATTTTATTTCCATTTTCTCGCTGGCAGCCGGCTGAGATCGCAGTCGAGGAGGAAAATAGAGACAGAGACAGAGAGAGATGGTGGTGTACGCGAAAAAAAAAAAAAAAAAAAATGGAGAATTTATGCGTCGCCAGGAATCGAAAGAGGTGGAGAGAGAAGTTGGTCGTCGATCCCCGGGATACGTCGACGAAAGAGTGGAAGAGAGGTGGCCCTTCCGTTGAATATCGCGGCCGTAACTTTCAACGGGAAACCTGACATAATGCGATCGAACGCTTTCTCCTTCGTGAAGCAAGAAGAGGATTCGACTAAGGCGAAAGCGACGGAAAATTGAAAATTTTCGTGGTGAAGAAAATGATCGGACGAAAAAAGATGATCTCGCGTACGATGATGATCGGTATCGATGATGAGGATACAGTTTTCTTTCAAGCGAGGCACGTGTATACTTACCGATGACCACTTTTATCGATTCAGTAGTCAAAGATGTAGTAGATTTCGAGTTCCAGCTCGAAAATCATTTCAATCAAGGGTAAGTGCTGCATTTGCTTTGCTATCAAAAATTGGAACAATAGAAAATTATACTATCTGAATTATCGACTATTAAATTAGACGATACTTCGAGAAACAATCTGATCAAATGTCGACGACAGTCAGTTAAAAAATTTTAGTGTCCAGTAATTATAAAAAGTTAAAAAATTTCATTGTCCAGTTAAAAAATTTTATTATCCAGTAATTATAAAAAGTTGTACGAGCAAGTGTGTATATTGAATCTTTTATTGACATTTATTTTCGAGGTTTGGAAATCACGCACATATTAGTAACTTTCCTTTATTTCCATGAATATACACGTAATTGAAAAACATCGTCTACGAGAGAAACTAATCTTCTTTCAAGTTTCCAAAAATTTAAAAAAAATTTGAACTGCTTAACCAAACCTTTGCTATATTTATACAATCAGTTTTTAAATCAAACCTTTAGATGGCGTCTCGGAAAAAATAAAAATTCAAAAAAACGCGCGAGTGAAATTTGAATGAAAACTGAGGATGCTAACGATCCAGTTTGGAGAATTAAAAATAAAAGATGTCCTAAGATTTTTGAACGAGAGTATGCTTGATGAAGTACAATGATTTGCAGCTATTAATAAAAAGTTTTTACTCTTTGTAAAAAAAAAAAAAAAAAAAAAAAAAAGATTTATTATATATATTTAATAATGAAAGTAGCTGAAATTGACTTCCATATATTTTAAAAATTTCTTAGCATAATACAAATTTTATTAGTTGTAGAAATGACTGACAGCCTTCACATTCTTTAGTCATTTACCAAAGTTATCAAGAATACAAGATATGATATTCTATTGTAAATTTTATCACACTACAACGAGAGATAAACTGAGTGTATATTTCCATGTAGTATGTGTGAAATGAAATGTTCTTAGTGCAAAAGAATGTGAGCGAGATATGTATATCTAGTTTTCATCACAAAATTGTGTTACAATTACGCGTACTTGTGATATTTATCAATTTTTTTCTCTATAAATTAATATTTTTCGTAATAATTGTGTATGTATATTTCGTTACTTATTCATTTTTGACAGTAAGGAGAAACGAATACTTAATACTTAATGATATTATACTTTTAATTAATTTTTTAAACAATCATGTAAAGATATCTTATAAATTTTAAAGTCATGTTTTATAGAATCACATTTTCATAAAATAAGTAATAGCATCTTACGTTAGTAAGTTTTATTGGGAAACTATTACAATTAATCTACTTTTTTGAAAGTGTATCTGGTATGATACTTAAATTAAAAGTGTATCTGGTATGATACTTAAATTAAAATTGGAAGTATCTTTTTTATGTATCATAATATTCATACAAAAAACTTCGACTTGAAAGTTATAAAATACTCGCGTAATGATACAAAAAGAAAAACCAAATAAAGGATTGCTTATCACATTTATATATTGCTTTTATAAATTTATGAATATCAATAAGTACTTAGCCTGAAAATAATTTTCATAAAATGTATATATTGTATCAATGTGATTCTATAATCAGTTGTTTTTAGCGTTTCCATCATAGAAACAACTTTTGTTACATTCATTATACCAAAGTTCTGTTTAACAAATGATTTATATAAGATGTTATTATGAAATGATAACAGTAACTTGTATTAAGTTTTAATTTGTTGCTCTGTTTTAATCGATTGCTCTTTTTATATTGATTTTTTTTTTTAATAAATATAAAACATTGAATGTTTTACCAAAAATTGCGCTTTAAAATAATGATATTTGTTGAAAAGAATTGTTTAAAATTCATTGAAGTGAAACTATAATTTTTGTTGTCGTTATATTTTTTTATTATAGTTGTATAAACAGTATATACTTTTTAACTATATACTAATATGAATTATATGTTCACAAGTTATTGTCCTTCTGATAGAATATTATAGAAAGAAGTTTTAATTACTCTGTCATATTTATGAACGATATATTCTTTCTTATTATGCTAATTTACGGATATATATGTATACGTTATTCAAAGTGCTATTAGGTAAAAAAATGGCTTTCATATATATAATTTAATTATGTTAATGATATTACAGATTAGCTTTTAAATTTTGTTTGGTTGCCGATTTGAAAGTATACAACAGTAAATATGTAATGCACCTTTGTCAGGACCGAAACTAAAGGAATTGCATTGAATTCATAAATAGTTGAGAAATATCATGAATACATGAATACAGTGATGTATGCATGTGTATATTTACATATATACGCTTTACGCCAATTTAAAAAAAAAATCTATTTGGAGGTACAGACATTTCACACGCAATTTTTATACAAAAAAGTATTACAATAAATGTTTCATAGATAAAAAGAAAATATGTAAAACACGACTGTATTCTCCAATGATACTTAAAAATTATAATGTACATACATAAGTTCAGTATGTGAACGTTTTACACAATATATGCTATAAAATATTACTGTCTCAAAAATTACAAATAAATATTTAAAGGTAAATTACCACTAGTCTTATTTAGTACGTTAATAAATTAACTTCAAAATAAAATATTGAAAAAAAATCATCGTTAGTGTTTTCATTACGATATTATTTTCATAGAGAATGAAAGAGTTCATTTTATTTTTATGTAAATATACAATTATCAACTTTTCTAACACGAAGAAAAATATATCTTATGTAAAATTGAAATACAAAATCAGATTTTTGTGTTAGCTAATTTTGTGTTAACACAATAAATTTCAAGGGGAACAACTAAGTGAATATTGAAGCGAATGCTTCGAAATAAATTCCAATATCGTTGAATACGAAACATTTTATTTATATAAGGATTGACAAATATCTCTGTTTAAGCAAATTTGTAACAATCAATTTTTAATTTAAAAGAATTTATGTATAATTTGTTTAAAGAAGTCCAAGAAATAAATACTATAAGTTCATTAACGTCTATATCTTAGTCACGTAACATTCAATTGTTTTAGCTGATTTATAAAATAAACAATAATAAGCGAGGGGTGCTAATTTTTAGGAAGATTATATAAATGTATGATACAACATATGCTTAAAATTATTACAAAACATAGTCCAATTCGTATCTAATATACTGATTCTTTGGATCATTCATAATTCGAGGATAACCAGCTACAAGAGCATCTTGTCCACCTATATAAAGAGAATTATAAATTTTCCAATATACATCTCGTACTTTTCGTGCCGGATGGAACAATCCCTGTAAAAATATCATGAAAATATCCATTATATTAATATATTAATACAATACACTGAAACTTACCTGTAAAGTATATTGTAGTATTTTAATTGGTCCAAGAGCGACACGTAAACCGTCCACAGCATCCATAAATGCTTGTACCAAATGTGGTGAAGTTTCAAAAACGTTGGGCCAAACATGATTCAATAAATGAATCAATGCATCTTCACATCCAAATCCGTAAACACCCAATGCCATGTGTTTAATGGCAGCACATGCAGTTTGTCTGTGCACTAAATCTCTATAATAATAATATTAAATTAAACTCAATTATTCTCCAAAAAAATTGGTTTTTGTATAAATATTCTTTTTACCTGTCCATAAGCGCATCTTCTAACAATGGACTAACAGCGTAAATGTAATCCTTTCCCATTTCTCCGATATATTCAAACAAAAAAGATAGAGATTTCAACACACCATTTTGTACGTTCAGTTCCGGTACTCTATACTCATTCATTAAAGCAGGAAGTACTGTGAAGGGACTACAGGTTTCAGCTACGATAGCAATAGCTACTGTAGTACATACACGATTTTGACGTTCCTGTACTTTTAAGTTGTTCAAGAGAGTTGCTAATACATCATGAGGTCTGTACAAAAAAAAGATAAAAGGTGATGTTAAACATGATGTTGAGACGTAATTATAAAACGTACAGTATAAAAATTTTTTAATTTATACTTACCCTATTGCTTTTGCAATGTAACCGAATGTATTCACTGTTGCTCTCCTAATCGCTTTTTTGTGGGCTTTGAGCAGTTCCAAAAGTTCAAAACATATTCTCATCCATTCTCTAGCAGACACATATTCAGGTCCTCTATCTGCAATCCTACCTACGAGATCAATACAGTTTTCTTGTACCTAAACAGAAAAATTTAGTTATAAGTAGCAAATATATATTTTTAATGTATGTCTAAATAAATTCGAGCATATAAGACAAACCTTTTCATGTCTGTTTTTCAGAATAGGAGTTAAACGTGGTAACAAGTCTTTAATAGGTGGTGTCATTTTTGTCATTCCTATAACATTGACAATAGCTTTTAATGCGCCCAAAATACTTCCTAATACTTCAGGATATTCTTCACCTAAATATTCATAAAGAACGACACCTAAGTGACCCATTAATTTTTCCTACAAACAAATAAGTATGAATTTTATATCATATATATAAAACTTACATATGTATATAAAGTGTAAAATTTACCTCTTGACAAGTTTTCATGACAACAGCAATTCGTGATATTAAGTCAGCAGCTTGTTGTCTTACTTTTGCAGATTTATTATTCAATCTCCATAAAATTGTACCACAGATTTGTGGAAGATATGCTTTCACTCTTTTTCCTAATGTATTCACAATAGTTCCGAACCCATTCAACATTACAACATCCTGTACAATAAAACAAATACAATAAATTTATTATAATATATAACTTAAAATTCTTTATGAAAATTAATTACAAACCTCTGTTGTCTGTTCTTGGAAAGCATATAAAATACCGTCAATGAGTTGTTCTTCTAAACGAGAATCAACATCCGCGGCTCCCAAATTTCCCATTATTTTTTCAATGGTTTCCATTACCATCTTTCTATATTGTTCATTTTCATCTTTCAAATCATCTACTACACGATTTATAATTTCCGATGCACCAACCTTATTTGCAATTTCTACAGTTGTATCAACAAGCTATAAAATGAAGACTTATAAATTTCTGTAATTATTGTTAATATATCTACTATATATACAATGTGTAATACATACCTGTCTATAATTTCGACGATCCAATGCCATTCGATGGTTCCAGAAGTGTTTGAAAAAATGTGGAAGAATTTCATCTTTGATGTATTGTGCTTCTACACCATCCGTTCCACAACATTGTTTAACTACCTATAGATTGTAACGTAAATTATACTATATCCGATATATCACAATAAGTAATATTATAAATGTTATAACTTAAAATACTTACTTTCAATACGATTTTTTTCATTTCTTCATCAGGAGACTGGAATTCACGAATAAGGATTAACATTACTTCACGAGTATAGTAATTAGCATATTCAGCGTCCATAAGAGGAATTAAATAACCAATAGCTTTTAAGAATGCGGCAAGACCTTTCCCTCTGTGTGTACGAATACCCTTCCAAAGTGGTTTTAAAACAGAGTCGAAGCTCTCGATACCATAAGGTGTGGCTGCTTCTGCTAAAGCAGCAATTGCTAAAGCAGTGATAGTACGAACTTTCTGTTGCTCGTCAACGAGGCCTATAAATTAATTAGTACTTTTCAACTGTCTTTTGAAATACAATTTAGCAAGTTAAAAAGTAGTTTCATTACCATGTTCTATAATTTCGACCAAACTCTTCAAATGTGGCAATATAGCACATCCCATAAGAATAGCGATTTGTTGTACAATTTTGATACCCGTATGACGAGCTTGCCACGATTTTTTACTGCGACACACGGCTTTGAGAAATGGAAGTAAAGAAGGAATTCCTAAAGCTGATGCAACCACAGCGAATGCTCTGGCTGTCGTGTTACGAACATATTCATCGATATTATCAATATCTGGTCTCATTGTGGAGATCATCGTCGCTAAACCAGCCGCTTTTGCCAAATTAGAAATAATTTCTCTGCCTTCAACGCGAGCATAGTAGTCTTCATCAATGAGTAAAGGTTCAATGACGACCAAAATCTAAAAGTAAATCAGGTTTTCATATTTATCAGAGCTATGAAGAAGGAAACGATTAAAGATATTACACAAAGTTTTTAAACTTTACCTTATGCACGTAAGGTCTAACCAAATCATCGAGTTTGTAAAGAATACGATCAATAACTTTCACAAGAAGATGACGCTCTTGATCTTCCAGAGTTGGAGACATAAGAAGAGGAAGTATCTGATTAAATAAAGGACCTGCTCCAAATTCTCTTGCTTTGTCTGTAATTTGTCTCAGAGCAGCTTTCCTCATTGGTGGTGTACCATTTTTAATCTTTAATAACAGTTTCATTATCTTCCTTTCTTTTTGTTCTTCAGGACTAAGCGTTTCTTCATCAACATCAACCAATAGCTTATCAAAATATTGTGCGTCCTCTGGTTTCATAAAAGGTAAATTTCCTTTCGGCTGATTGTCTACAAACTTTGCAGTTTTATCTTCAGTTTGGATGAAAAATCCTTGTGGCGTGCCCGCGATTGGCGTTGGCGTAGCAGTGAGCTTTCTTGCAGGTGTGCGAATTGGAATATATCCTATATCATGGAAAGATAAAATTAAATATTTTTTCATCATAACTTTTAAACATTTAAAGTTTACACAAGGCTTACCTGCTGGTGGTTGCAAAACTTTGTATCCTGGTGGAAATAAAGCATCCAATTCATCATCTGAAAGTGGTCTATTTCTCTCATCGATTTCTCTTTCCCAACGATATGCTTGAAGTTGTTCTGGCGTCATTGACATTAAATGTCCTGGTGTTGGAGTTGCTAATCCCATAGCTTTGGGTCCTGTCGGTGTTACACCACTAGGTGTTAAAATCGAGGTTTGATGTGGCGTTGTAAGAGGAGTTGCCGGAGTTTGTGGCGTCATGGACCCAGGCGTCTGATTCGAAGGGGTTTCATCCCATCGACTTCGACGTTTACTAGCAGAAGGTGTTGGTGTCTCTTGAATTAAATCTCCTGCAACTCGATCTGTTCTTGGTGTTTCTGCCCAACCGCTGCTATGACCGGGTGTTTCTAATATTTAAAACAGTTTTAATCTCACTATTCGTTTATAATTTGTTATTATTAATTTGATAAAATTATATTCTATTTACCACGTTCAGTTTTTGGCGTTTCATCCCAACGATTTCTACGGCTTGAAACAGTTTTTTCATGGGAAGGAGTTTCCCTACCAGGAGTAGCTGCACCAGGCGTTGCATGTCCTGGAGTAGCATCCCACATTCTTGTACTTACACCTGGTGTTGCACCAGGAGTTTCTCCACCTTTACCATGACCAGGTGTTTCATCCCATCTAATTGCAGCAGGTGTTACCTAATAACATTTTATTAGGTTTATTGTTTTCTTTGTTTTGTTGCTCAAAATTAATTTCACAAGTATCTATTTATTTACATCCGCATTGTCCCATGATGTTGGTGTTGCAGTTGTACCAGTTGGTTTCTTAGGTGTTGGAGCATCATCTGTTTGATCCCAACGACCTCTTTTCTTAGGCGTAGGTTTAGGTTCACCATTTGCCTTCAATGTTCCTTCTTTGGCTTTTTCTGCTAATTTCTTTCTCAACTGTAAGCATAAATATTATGTGAGTAGACAGTAATGGAAAAAATTGAATATGTTAAAGGCTGCCTGCATACCTCAGTTTCTTCACCTTTCAATAACTGTTCTCGCATAATCACGGTATAAGTCCTAGAACCGATGTCTGGCGTCTTACCACCTGTAATCAGGAACCAAAAGTCACGCAAAGCGTAACCATTAGTTATTTGTTCATAGAATGCTTAAATTTTCAAAAACTTCTGAACATACCTAGCCATATTATAATGATATTTATTGTTAAAATGCCCTTAGAATATTTGGGTATATTCTAAGTAAACTACTGAATTCACTCTCATTTCCACGTTGCATATATTATCAAATTAAGTAACAATAAAATAGTTTTATAGAAGAAAATATGATACTAAGATGTGAATAGAATATCACGTTAATTACACAACGGGTTTGAGAGAGCTGCAACAGTAGATGGCATATAGCATACGTACGTGGAAATTTGGTGCCATAGGGAGCACTGTCCTGCTCATGTCTTCCACATCGAAAAATACTTTAGCCATCTAAAAATTAACTCATTCTTGTTATTAATAATATTTGCACACAAGCCACTCATACTATTTTTCAATATTTACGTTCTCACGAGAAATGTGTGATACAATGAGAATTTAGTGATCCATACATGTTATAAATGTAAGTAATTAAAATTTCAAATAAAAGATTTGCGAAAAAGAAAACTTATAAAAATACATTAAATTATAATTGAATATAAAAAAAAAGTCTCATTGTATCATTTATACGACGTGACTGTAATGTTCTGTGACAATTCAATCTCGCTTAACCTTCGACATAGTATCCTCGGTAAGCAGATGATTCCAAATGTGCAGACCGTCACTAAGATTGGAAAAAAATGTAAACATTAGTATTTATTTGAAAGAATCACATTCACTCTTTTCATTCAAGCCAGTCTTTATTTATTTCTTAACGCTTCCATAATTTAAGCATGAAAAGTTTTTAAACCTACTATTAATAACTGAGATGAATATCCCAAAACCAAATATTTTAAACTGTACAAGCAAACTGTAATCTGCATCCTTATTAGATTGAATCTGATTAAAATTAGCTGATTGTAATACTGACAATAAAGAACATTACAAAATACAATATTTCTGTTTGAAACAACTTTTATCTCAGTTATTATAATTAGTAACACTACAGCAATAGAAATGTATTGCTCAATATATATTCATTAAAGTAAATTAAACAAATATATATATTATTTTTTAATATTAAAAATAACTTTTTAACTGTATGTGTGTTGTAATATTTTTACATTTAATACTTCTTTAAAACATCTATATACAAATTTATCTAACTAACGTACAATCTTATATGATTTAATGAAAATATTTTGATTTTGTGAAGCATTCAATCACTTTGAAATGGGGTGTATGATAAATGAATTAAATCACATTACAAATAAATAAAGTTTTTATATATTTGTTCATAAATTATTCAAAGAAATTAAGTCACATTACTAATTATTTGAAAAATCAAGTAACATAATTCTATAGAAATTCAAATTTTATCTTCTCTATTACTTTTTGACATAGAAACATAATAAAAATTGTAAAATATAGAAATCAATAGTATGGTCATTCAGTTATTGAAAGTGTGATATTTTATAATCAGTTATAGTTCCATTAAATGATATAAAAAAAGGCCAACTTGATTACTTTTTGATCATTTAAAATAAATAATAATGTGCATTAAATTGAATTTCATTTTCATTACATTAAAATCAGGTTGACTTTTTTCCAGATGTTGAAGTATGTTTAAAATGACTTTAGTTTTTTATAAACTGCAGTGATAGAAGCTTTATTGTGCACATATTTTGTTGCAATATAATTGGTACTTAAGTACATTAAGTAATATTAATAAAAATTCTGCGAACATTAATGTATGATAATACAAAAAAAAAAAACTAATAAAATTAATTACAGCTATTATGTAATTAATCTTACTCCATTATATTGCTTCAAAATGTCAAGAATAATAATATATAAACACACTTAATATCTAATTACCTGTTGTGTTTTCAAATTGCTTAACTTAATAGAAAAAAATACCAACCTTCTGCAAAGGGATCAACACGCTCAGGTGATATAATCATTCTCCGCCTTTTTTGTCTATATTCATCTTCTCTATCAGCTATGGTGGGTCGTCGTCTATCCGCAAAAGGATCATAATCCTTCTCACTCTGCAAGATAAAAAGATTAAACGTTATTAAACGTTATTAAATTAAAATTATTAATACCGTCAGCAACATTAATAAGTATAATATTTTTAAAATATACCTGTGCAACATCATTGAGCAATGCTGCTGGTGCAGTATATCCTGGTCTTTTGTTAGTATTAAATGTTGTAGGTTCATAATCTTCATCCTTAAATAAAAATAATATAATTATTATCATACAATGTTTCAATAAAAACAAAAAAAAATGGTATTACCTCAATTTCATCGTTTGCTGCGATAGATGTAACATAGCCTTCATATTTATTATTACTTCCGTCATAAATATCTTGATCATAGAAGCCAGTTTTTCCTAGTCCTACTTGATCCTTTTCTGTAGATGCATTTTGAATCTCTTTCTTCTTTGACTGTATTTCTCTTATTTGTGCTTCAATATCTAAAAATTGTTAATAATAATTAGCATTATATGAATCCAATCGAAATGCACATTAACATTTATCAAAGATCTGATATCAAAGCAAAGCTAAGACAATTGAGATTAAACATCAGTAAATGACACAATTTTCTTTATTACAGAATCTAATCAAAGGAATTTAGATTGAGGTTCAGCAAATATTCAATAATTAAATTACATAAATGATTGAATTTGCTACTAACAATTTACAGTAGTGCATAACTCGAATTACAAACGATAGAATTTAATGAGGAATACAATTCACAATGAACAAACCTTCGTGCGTTCTGGGGATGGAATCCATCGTGTAGCATTAAAACTTGTCGCAAAGTTATTCTAGAGAACATGTAAAACACACAGTAAAGAACTAAATTCCGCTTTTTTTTCCTTACTAATCTTTACATTGGTAATATTATAAGATGGCACAGTACCAAATATTTCCAAACTATAAAGCTGCGTTTACATGAATACTCAGCTTGGCATTAGCGTTGTGTTCAATAAAATTTGTCGTTTCATGAGAATAAGTTAAAACTTAGGTATAATACTTTTCTTCAATTCCTAGTTTTTGGAAAATTGATTACATTGCGATTATTTTTTATAAATAAAAATTCAAAATCAAAAATAGAATCAATATATTAGATTCTATTATTTGGAGGCTGATCACAACTCATAGGAATCACGCACCGAATAGTTTCTGGCGGTTTCAGTCTTCGAAAAGTTTCATATCAAAATTGAGAAAAAAAAGATCTCTAATTTTCACACGATTAACTTATTATTTGCCTATAATATGCATGTAATAAATCTGATACCTTCGACTATATTCACAATTCTGATTCAATTTTTCAACATAACTTGAACAAGAAATTTAAAATTATAAACTATTTGAATGATCATGAGTGGAACAGAATTTGTAAATCCTTATTTATGTATTTCGTAGGTCAAACGAAATATAGAAACAAAAGCACAGAGTCCAATTGAAAACGTTCATAAATTCAATTAATTTATTAGTTTTCTTTCTTGCAAGAGAAAGTTTCTATTCTGTTTCTATTTTTGTCGCACGCTAATGTACTCTTAGTCTATTAGACAAAATATACTTGTCCTTGTCACGCAATATTGTACTCCTTGTCTATGGATGTAGCGACCTTTACTTTGAAGAATTTAGATCAACGACATCTATGTTCCATCGAGATGTGTATTTAATATAAACAATAGAATATTTAAAAATAGCTATTAATTTTATTATCACCATAGAAATGTTTACTGACACTTATATATATTGTAGCCATAGTAGAAATTCTTCATT
>NW_025110056.1:0-13528 GCF_011392965.1 Frieseomelitta varia | reverse complement strand
ATAAACAACTAAAATTAATTACGGAGTTATTATTTATTTATAGTATTGTGATATAAATATAAATTATCATAATCACTATATGGACAAACAATGTGCTGCCATCTGTCGGACATAATGAGAACTATCTAGCGGGATAAATAACGTGCTGCCATCTATCGGATGTTTCCTTTTTAGACTTTTAGTTCCAGTCGGATCTGAGAAGTGGTTAGATGGCAGTGCAATCGGTAAATAATGAGCGCAACAGTGTATGACAAGGACAGACTTATACAATGTGATAGACAAGGAAAGCAATAGCGTGCGACAAGGACACTAATAGATTTTAGTTCCGTCGTTTCACCGCTACGCGACGCTAGTATTTCAATGTCCGTAAGTTGATCAAATTTTCATTTACAAAAAAATATAATTAAGAGCATTGATTTATGAATTTTTGCATTTGCATCTTCCTAATTAAACTGTAAGTTGTCTTTCTATGTTTCATTTAACCTACAGAGTACGTATTTTAACGATTTGCAAATTCCATTCAGTAGATCGAAGCGCTAGATCGAATAAATGAGTTATTGACAATAGAATTTAATGAAAATTGTCAGTTCTTTTGAAGAGAATTCAATTGTTTGATCATTTACTTGTTATAAAATTTATTATCATCAATTTATCATAAATTTAATTACATCACTTTATGAAGATGCATTTTTACTGTATAGTGTACATATATATACATACATATTGAGAATTCAAAAATCTTTTATCACATTATTTCTATTATAATATTATGTTTACAACAATTGTAACGTATACGATTATTTATTTTTAATTCGTTTTAATTCATTTCGTTTTTTGACTTCATCTATACACTATAATAATACTATAATATATAATACTATAATAATAGTGTGTCGCAATAAAATGATGAAATAGAGATTATAAAACATGAGTAATTAAATTGCGTCGCGATAAAAAAGATATCCTAATGTAATAACATTCTAATGTAACGTGGAAGAAAAAATAAATTGTTTTTTGTATTTCAGATACACATATATGACACAACGTGAATATTTAAGCCGTGCTAGTGCACACAACTCGAGGAAGAGGATAAAAAGGTAAACGAAATGCACAGACACCATTACGATAAGGTAAAATTTATGTATTTCAATTACATGCGATGTTTCCTTCATGTGCAATTGTAATCAACACGGTTATCTATTTTTGAAACAATTACTAACTAATAATTTATCACGTACAATCGAATATTTTATCGAAACAAAAAAACAGATATTTTTACGCGATATTTATTGAATATTTTTATCGGCGTTATCTTCGTCAATTTAATTATACTTCCGTGATTCATAACATCATTACATTTACCGTCTTTTTACAACAGACAGGAGTCGTTGAGTGGAGGACAATTCTTTTAATTTCTTTAATTCTTAAAACTTGAAAGTTATCACTTTCGAACATTTATTGTACCCCGAGAAAGGGTAGCCTACGCGAAAGTTTTACACTTTAAAAAACATAATCACGATGGCCGTTAAGAGTAGCAGGGTTATCGTTTGTTTGTTTCTCATTCAATCGCGTCTTCTATATATAAATATACTTTCGTTCAATTTCGAGAAATATTGGCAACAGTGTTATATCCCTACTTTAAAAACATTCTTGGTAAATTTATCGGTTTCTTTTCATGAAATGAATACGTGACTTTTCGGTGCGATCTCGAATTTCGAGGAGTATCATGCAAATACGTTTTTCAATTCTTTCTCAACGTATATATATATATATATATATATATATTATTTTATTTAATCAGTGATTTCAATGTGTTCAACTAATTCAGCTCTCGTCACTTTGGGCAACAGTCTTCATTTGTTTCTTCAGGTATAGCGCTGCATGATCAGAAGAAACGTTGTTTATCATAAATATCCTCGAGGCTGATAACATGTTCTAATCAGGAACATTTCATTTGTTTCTCTTATTACTCACTATAACGAACGAGAGTTTAA
The DNA here is from genome assembly GCF_011392965.1 of Frieseomelitta varia. Classification (NCBI taxonomy): domain Eukaryota; kingdom Metazoa; phylum Arthropoda; class Insecta; order Hymenoptera; family Apidae; genus Frieseomelitta; species Frieseomelitta varia. Next base: position 11,534 of record NW_025110056.1, on the reverse strand, counting down.
TTTAAAAATAATTCACGATATTAAGATACAAGATCGATGAGAGAATTCGACGTAGCACGGAAAAGTAATTAACACTAGAACTACCAAAGTGGTCAAAATGACCAATTTGTAATTTTCTATGGAAATTTTATACGTTTATAACAGCGTATTCCTAGATACTCGAGTGATTTTTAATAAAATATATTAACAGAAATTTGTGTTCATTATCGTATTATTAATTTCTTCTTGCATCTTACATTTTAATTTCTTTGCCACAAATATTACACGTTGGTCGTCGGTAGTTCTAGTGTTAAAAAAGTAATCTTCTTTTTACGTCATCTCAGATGATCATCCATTTCGTTTTGTATAAATTAAAAATGTTCGGTTATCATTGCAAACTAATTATGATTACTTTATAAATATTAATCCGCGGCGTTGGAAGATCAAGCGTGAAACACAAGCAAAAAACCTCCAGTCACCTGTTTCATCACGTGAGATATAATTGTATTACAAACTAAATGAAAAAAAAAAAAAAAAAAAANAAAAAAAAAGAAAAAAAGAACGTGCAAATATTAACCTTGTGACTGCGAAACATATCTACCAAAAATTCCGTTTTCTCATATTTTTCGACGAACGACGAATAATTAAGCTTAAGTTTGTCCAGCTGAAACAGGTTTCTCTTTGAGGATTTTTTGATTAGTCAACTTTGTTTCTCGTCGTTCCTGGTAAAACGTCTGATAAATTCCTCAGGTTTTTCGGCGTTTACCGCAAAAGAACAAAGTAATTTTAATGCGAGATGAAAGGATCAAGTGCAACATGTTGCAAACATCGTTATGCGCCGATCATTAAGTCAAATGAATTGTCTCACGTTTCTTAGAAAAAAAAAAAAAAAGAAGAGTGAATCTTAAGCGTTAATTAATCATTTCCGCGAAGTGACTTATCAATGAGACATTAGATGGAGGTACAAGTCTGTTGTATGACTATATCTGAAGATATCATCTACAAGATCATCGTAAGATATTAGAAAGAGATTTTATTATAAGTTACATAAACGTACATAAAGTACTTGTGTATTGTCGTTGTGTTCTTCAGTACTTTTTGTAACGTATTGAACGAAGCAAAATAATTTGATTTACATTGGACTTAACTCGATCTACGCTAGAGTCTGAATGCGTTTACGTAACGTTTTCATCTGTTAATCACGCACGGATTAACATAATGGAAAATCATAAAACTCATTAATTAAAAACGATCAACTGCATTTATTATACGCTAGTAAAACAACAATTTTCTGTAGAACAGAACGTTGAAACGAGTCGACATACTGTTTCATAAAATCAATTTACATACATACTTTCTATTTTATATTCATCAGTGTCAATTTATGTATAAATATAAGTTATTTATATTTCATAGATTATAAAGAAAGAAGCTATAAATATGCTTTGCTTTTAAAATCTCATGAAATTCAAGGTGTTCGTGACATTCTTTTTGTTACATGTCTGACATCAACCATTTAAATATCTATGTTAAGGCAATGTATCAAGATGTTGTTCTGGAACAGAACATGCTATTCGGACAGGTAAACGATAGTTACGACAGCCATAACTCACTCCAACATCTAGCAAGGGATTTTATTGACGGTCAATAACCATGCCGACTTTTCCAATTTCCCTGTCGTCCCTTCTAATTGCACTTTCTCCTGCATTGACGAAGGGACTGGGATATGGAAAAGATCGGCATGAGCAAAACAAAGGAAAGAGCCTCTAAGGAGACACTTTTGCCCGAGATATGTAAGGAGTGATACTACCGCCTATGTAAGAGCACAGGTACGCAGTCGTGATATTAACTCATCTCATAGAGCAATCATACAGTACACAGCATCAGTCACATCAGTCATCAATTGTTAAATATAAGTATTTAACCTATATTGGCATTCCATCATTTAAATCCTCTCTCCGACGGAAGTATAAAGAACCGAACGAGAGAACTATCGGCACTTCACGGACAACATACACACCGTTGTGTCCAAACAGATGTTTTTCCATGCATTCTCCTTATATGTTACGATCACGCGTATTGATTGTGCAAAAAGTATACACGCAAAGAGTACACAATGTAAAAAAAGAGTAGAACGACAGGTGATATCAAATTTTAAATGCAATCGACGATATCGATGGACATTGCATGGACACGACACAGTCCCGTTTGCCAAAATTAAAAATAATATTCGAAGAGCTGTAGCATCTGATTGATTCCAATCGCGCGTGTTGACATATGATTATTTCAGATGGAAATAAAAACTCTCGGCTTTCTTCATTTTTCTTCACCGGGTTCTGCAACGTTATTTTCGTAGCGTCAGATTTTTGCCAAAAATCTCGCGAGGTAATATGAAATTTAACACACTTGAAACTAATTGAAACACTATATGCCTATACTTACACGATGAAATATGAACACGTATTCGCACGTATTTGTATAACGTTTAATAGAAAGAGCAAACACCTGTTGCGGATTATTTTACAGACACGTGATTGTCGCATCATGTTTTAACGTGCCAATAGTTTATTAATCGTTGCCTACAAAAACTTTCCGATTAATCAGCTGATGATACTTCAATATCTGCAGGCGTCGGTAATTCGCTGGTGGTATGAAAAAAATGAAAGCAAATAACGCGATTATCATTCGGCAGCGGTAACTTGTGATAAATCACAAGAGGGAAATGCAGGATAACGATAACATATACATCGACTCTAGGGTATGAGATAACAAAATTGAGGAAAGTCAACCTGAACTTTTATTTCTTCAATTAGCTAGAACAACCAAGGACTAAAGCATAGAATTTTCATCAGAGACATTAAAGTGAAAAAAATAAAAATAAAAAAATAAAAATGGAGTACGTAAACTTCTATTCATGTATTTTATAAAAAATCATTTAAACCTGTAAAAGTACACTGTTTTGCATCTGTAATGTGTCTAAAAAAAATTATGAATCGGTCATTTTGACCACTTTGGTAGTTCTAGTGTTAATAAGGCTTGTGAAATTACATCGAATTCACAATAAAAAAAATTTCTACGAACGTGTTATATAAAACATCTTGAAATTGAAGCAATTCATAATGAGACGCAGTTGTTACGATTGTATTGGTATTATAAATTTATGACCAGTTTAAAATGAAAGAAAAAAAGATGTAAGACAAATTGCAAATCACGAATATTGTATACAACCGATGGCTTAAGCATAAAGGAAGTAATCATTTCTTTAAATTATTTGTTTCCTGAGAATTAAGTATCAATCGCGTACATGCATATGTTGACCATGGTGATCAATTTAATTTCTAATCTGTGCGAGAATTAAATAACGAGACTGACGATAATGTTCTTTTAATAGTAATTGCGACAAATAATCGAGTGGTTAACAACAAAACAGACAGATAACTCTCTGGTTTCGAGTGTGCCTCCATTTAATTCTTTAACAATAACATATTACGATAAAGGCATTGTTTTTGTTGTTCATGGTTGTTCTCTTGCTTGTTTTGTATTGCGTTCTCAGATATCACTTTTATCTGAACTGTGAACCAATCCTCGAGTCAGCCGTGCTCGATAATATTTCAACGGGTGCAAAAAGCATAGTAAATACGAAATCTTGATAGATCGGCAGATTTATTTTCAGCGATATTTTATTTTTAGCGTAGCATGTGTTTCTTCATTAATCCGGCGTGGAATACGTGGAACATGCACGCACACTCGCAATCAGATCACTTGACTAACGCGATAAAAAAAATGTCGATATTTAGTTCGATCAAAGATATTTGCACATATACAGTTCGTACGTTGAACAAACATGAATGAAGTAAGATCAACAAAGAGTACAAGTTGTACTCAAATGAACTAAAATTAGAAGAATTATAAGTAAGATTACCGAAATGGATTATATTATAGTAATTTTAATGTTAGAATTGTATTATTTGTATTATTTGCATAATTATACATATATTTATATAATTATAATTATATACATATTATAATTAAATTATGATTATAATATTATAATAAATAATTATGTATAATATATATTATATACATATTATAATTATTATTATAACATATACAATACATATTATAATTATTTACATAATATATTCTAGATTATTTAAATATTTACATGCTCAATAATTTTTCATCGTTTAACAATTAACCTTTGGAAAATGGATTAGTTTGCTTCTGAAATCTATAAACAAACGAAGGAAATCGTCATTTTATATTAAAAAAAAAAACAATTATGTTTTGATAACACATTCCGTAAGTTTGAATTTGAACTTTTTTGAACTTTTTTGAGCTGGTGTACGTGCAATAGCAATAAATACCATAATTATCGCGAGACAAACAACAAACATTACGTACACGAAAAAGAGAAAAGAATTAAACTGCTCATCGGTTTCATCAGACAACACTCGGAACGGAGATTATTATTATTATTATCATCTCTGTCGTGCAACGACGTTAATTAGGCAATTTTTCTTCCACCGGAGTATCTATCGTGAAAGCTAATCGAAGCGTCGCCATCATTAATTTTCTGCACAACCGTGAGCCATCCGGGGATCCGTTGCACTGAATTTAATATCAGCACCGGTGACGGTGTGTTATCGCGGCTGCTACGTGGCTTCCTCGTGATTTTTCAAAAGCATCCAAAGCGACCAAACAGAACGTCGCGCGGACTTTTGTCGCGGTCGTTTCAATGAGCCGCTTCATAAAGGGGTGAGGATCAGTTGACTGATTTCAGCATCGGCCAAGATTTCATTAAATATTTTGCAACTTCGTTTCGAATAATCGTGACGATCGTGTCTCGCCACGACATTGATCGTTAACACATTACCAACCTGTATCTTCCTCAAGGACGATGCTCGAGCGTTGAAGAGAACGCGCGTTGTTTCTCGAATCTTGCGAATAATTAACAATTACCTGTTTCCACGGGTATTCTTCAATTCACGGCAACGTTCATGTAACAAAAGTGACTCAACAGCAGCTGATTGTGAGATTTGGTCTTATCGTTAGCGGGATGAATGTCACTAACGCTGATAAATCAACTTCCACCGAGCAGCGAGTTCGATTTTTCTTTTCAAACGAGACAACCGGTAGATGGAATAACGCGGTGTTTACGAAGCTTTTAAAGACGCACCTTGTGAGCAAACATGCAGCGAAGGTCGTGGGTAACAGAGACCCGCAGTGAGTCTATTTTCATTTCGCATGTGTTATGCGTTTACGCGTGCTACGAAACCTAATGATAAAATATAAAAAAATGAGAAAGAGAGAGAGAGAGAGAGAGAGAGAGAGAGAGAGAGAGAGAGAGAGAGAAGCACAATGGAGATGTTGAGCACGTGAGATGCTTAGTAAACAGATCAGATGAACCGGACATCGGATATGATAAAAATGTGCGTCAATTAGATCGCCATGAAGGGGCCTGAAGCTAATGATTTAGACGAGAGGTGAATAATGAATCTGTGCTTTGGCACGTGTATTTTCCAAAGTATCAAAAAAAAATATATATATATAATATATAATTATTTTATATATATAATACTGTATATAATATAATTATATTACATATATATATTTATATTTATACATTACATATATAATTATATAATGTTGTATATAATACAATTGTATTACATATATATATATGTATATTTATACATTACATATAATATATAATTATATAATTATATATATATTGGAGAAATCGAGTAATTTAATGTTAAAAACAAACACCAGTGCGAAATACAATAATTTCTGGATTTGATCTGTAAGAAACGAATTACCCCACTTTGGTGTGATTAACGAAAATTATTATTAAAAAAAATTTTATTTATATTTATATTATATATTTTATATTTATATTATATATTTATTTATATTTATATTATATTTATTTTATATTTATATTATATATTTATTTATATTTATATTATATTTATTTTATATTTATTTTATATTTATATTATATATTTATTTATATTTATATTATATTTATTTTATATTTATTTTATATTTATATTATATATTTATTTATATTTATATTATATTTATTTTATATTTATTTTATATTTATATTATATATTTATTTATATTTATATTATATTTATTTTATATTTATTTTATATTTATATTATATATTTATTTTGATGGATGGTACATAGCACCGATTGCCATGTACTCATCACTATGGATACGAGCGAAAACTGCTGGTTACAGACACCATGCGTATAGCGCGTTTCTTTTTGTCTCATCAAAAGTATTGCGAGGCCCATGGTGAGAAGCACGTGCGAAACATATATTGTAAACCACTTTGTTAATTCTATTGTAAAATATAGAATATATATTAAACTATTTATTTAAGTCCATTTGGTGAATTCTACGGAAACCTAATTCTCCACATATTTTATATTTATGTTATATATTTTATTACATATTTATTTTACTTACAATTTTCTTGTATTAAAAGAAAAATTAAATTATATTGGAACAAACTCGTAATTAGAAAAAATATGACTTGGTCTCCCTTGATCTCGTACAAATGTCCAAGACTGATCTAAACTTCAATCACCCTCGTAAATATAACTTGTTTTTATAAATACATTTACATCTATTCCAAATATAACTCCAATTCTCGATTCGATTCGAAAAAAAAAAAAGAAAAAGACATTTCGTTGTAGAATTCGATGTCAAATGAAAACGAAAGGGAAAAAAGATAGAACAGAAACCGGGAAGAGAAGAAGTCGCAATCGTTTGCAAACACTTGCGGGGAAATATAACGCTGTGAACGTGCAACCATTTATCTGACAGGTGTATAAGTTATTGTTAATGATCGGCCGCATCAGCGTGGCGCATCGGCGTAGAATGTTTCGCACGTTGTTCCGCAAACAACTGATTTAGACGGTGTACGTGAACGTCGTGCGAGATGGAAATAAGCTCGCATGAGAAAACGTTCTGAAACAAGATTGAAATGCACGGTTCAACGAGTATAAGTCAACGTGACAAGGACGATCGGCAGCTGTCGAGGTGCGGTGCGGTCTTTTCCATCCAGCTGATACATTCTCAAACTGGCATACACTTTACAATATACATTTGTATATACCGTTGTGTTTTTTTTTCGCGTTCTGCACGGTGTGTGCGCGAAGAAAGAAACGGAAATAATGCTTAATTGAAGACAGAAAGAGAAAGAAACAACGAAGATATTGACATATTTTTTTTTCTTTATAGATAATCACTTTTGTATTGTAGATTAAGTTCGATATTGTAACGTAAATCGTGCGATCATAATAATATATAATATAATACTGGATATAATATATAATTAATATAATTAATTTATAATTAATTAATAATATTAATTTATATATAATTATATTAAATATAATTTATATATAATTATATTAATAATAATGTATAATATAATAATAATGAAGGTATTGACATAGTTTTTTTCTCCCGAGATAATTCGTATTGTAGATTAAATTCGATATTGTAACGTAAATGATGCGAAAATAATATATAATATAATAACATATATAATTTATTATATATAATTATATATATAATTATATTATAATATGTAGTTGTATGTAATTAATTTAAATTAATTAATAATATTAATAATTATATATTATACATTAATGATCACTTTCGTATTATAGATTAAACTCGATATGATAACGTAAATCGCGATAATAATGGAGATAATCGATCAAGCAAAGTTCAGAACTCTTGATCTAAGTAATAATCTAACAATCCCTTATCCCAGCGACAAATCGCGAAAAATCAGCATATCTTCCTCTCAATGACAAATTTCCATATTTTTGATAAGCTTTAAATAGACTCGTATCGCTACCGTGAATCTCGTATCGCCTGATCGTTGAAACGTACCTAAATATAATAATATCCGCGATAATAAAACCACAATCTGCGTGTTACTAACAGTAAGTGATCGTTGCCGCGTTACAAAGTTGACGATCGACGTACCATTCAATTCGCTATATCAATAAAACGCTTCTCAACGACGTGCCTACCATAACGACCGCGACTTGACGAGCTATAACGTCGCCAGCTACGAAATCAATTACGACTCGTGACGCAATTCCGCGCCGATTTATTATCACAATCGATCACGTTACATCCGCCGAATCGCGAACAATCGCGTTTTAATCAGTGCCGAATAAATTGGAGGCGGGGAAGAAGGTCCCAAAAGAAGGTGTCTTTTGTGGTGAGAGGGGGAGGGAGAGAGTGGGGACAATACCGAGGTGTGTAGTGATTCATCTAACATAGACGTATCGCGCGTACTATGTCGCTAACGTCAGAATACATCGTACGAAATGTGAGATGCTCGTTAGTCTCGTTCCAGGTGGCTCGTTATCGCTGGTAACAGTGTGTCAAGTATCACATAAGTTAGCCTCAACGCGTGACGCTCGCGTAATGCCTGGTATAGGTAGAATTATGAAAGAACCGCGGCGTTCGATGAAGAAGAAAAAAAAGAAAGAGGAAAGAAAAAAGGAAGAAGAACAGAGTTCAAGATGAGAACAGTATTCGTCGTTCGATGACGTCGGGAGGCGGCGGTGAAAGATCCATTGACGTGACCCGCTTCTTCAGAAAAATCTACAAATCAAGCCGGATGCGTCTGAAAGGAACGATGCATCTTGATTCTTGTTTGTACGTCGCCTGTAACGATCGATGAACAGGTTGAACAAATATTATTAAGCGGCGTTAAATCGACCTAGACAATATGTATCTGTGTACACAACACAGTCACTTGCGAGTGGATTTAAAGAATTTTCACGACATCATTTTTCTTCTTTTTCTATTTATGTAATCATCGTTCAAACGAGTGATTTTGTGTTTTATAAATTTTATGGATTGTTCTAAAAGATTCAGGCGTTTCTTTTTCTATAAAGATATTCAAACAGAAGAGAATTTGTCAGGAACAATCATATGAAAAAATAAAGACAATAAACAATTCGATTTGCATTAGTGCTGTGATTATATCAAATTCAATTTAATTCGATTTTTTTACATTATCAATTGAATCGAAACAATTGTCGTTATTCACTTAAATTAGATTAGACTCCCCTATCTTCTACGTCTCCCCCGTAGAGAAAGATTAAAATCAAATCTCTCGTAATACAATGAAACTAATAACTTAACGATATAACGAAACCGAATAACCACGTACTTAAAAATTTATTTCTCGGATCTTCGTGGAACGTGTAAAAATTTTTAAAACAAAAAGATTACGTTGCAATTATCGATCATCTCGTAATAGATAATAATATCCACAGGTCATGTGATGTAATGTATACTAATAATGTATAAATTAATATTATAAATTGAATTCGAATCTTTCAAACTAACCGATTAAATGATTCAGCAGATCGATAAGCATTATGTTTGTTACCCGTTATCAAAGAAACGGTGAAGACTAGGAGCGCCAGGAAATACGCTGTGCATACAGGAAAGATCAGATTCCGGAAGCGCGCGTTCTCGAACGAAAATATTTAACGTGGAATTAGCAAAATAGAAATATTTTGGTATAATCTGCGCCCCTGAGATTGTGATATGATAATACAACTTGACATGTGCGGTGACATTTAGGTAAACGTTAGCTGTTTTCTTTTTTTTTTTTTTTTTTTTTTTTTTTAAGAAAACGTAACGTGATGCTAGAGAGCAAAGTTATAAACAAGCTTTGAAACTAAACGGAATGATACTTTTATGATAAGTAGCAAGATTGAATAACTAAATTTAAGTTTTCAAACTCGATTTACATATGTTACTATGATTTCCAGTTCGCCATATATCGAGAAAGACATAGTGAGATCGTAAAATCAGTCAAAAAATATAGTTAATGTTCCCAGAAATTGAACAAAAACGACAAAATTTTAGAGAATATGATACCCATAAAGTTGATTGTTCTTTAAAATTAAAGTAGAATTTTTTATAATTTTTTTTTTTGACGTTCTAAAAAAATCCCAAGTAAAGTGAGAAATCAGATATATCAATAATTATTCTATACAGAATTATTGTAATAATTATAATATTTATATTGTAATAATTATTATATACAAAGAAATTCAATAATATCATTCTTTGATACAGAAAAATATATAATAATTGGTTGAAAATAATCCAAAGCAACATAGTAAATACAATAGAATTAAATACTATGAGTATATAGTTTCATTTTATAATAACAAAGCTGAAACTCAAGATGATTTTTATACTTGTACAATGAAGAGCATAACTAAACCAATAACAATGAAAACTTGTCGATCATTCAAGCTGCTGTAACTTTGTAAAAAAAACTCGTGTAATAATCTACTTGGTCTTTAAAATGTGAGCTCTATATTTTCACGGTCTTGAGCTCTTTTCTCAAAAATTCAAAAATAATAAAAAGTTTTTTTTTATGACTAGATCCTAGGTCTTGAAGATTGAAATCTCTTCTTTGACCTCTCGAAACCTGCTGTTCGTTCTATTGAATTTTAAGTTCTAAGGGCTCGTCGTAAAAGAGAGACTTTTGTTCTTCAAAAAGTTCTTAGACTCGATGGATCTGGTTACGACAAAATCTTGTTTTCAGAGATGTCTGAATTTTTATAATTTTCGAGAAACAAATGCCCTCAAAATCATCATTGAGAAAAAGACGATCTCAAAACCGTGGAAGTGCAGGTTCCACGCTTTTAGGAATAAGATCGAGCGGATGTTTCACAAAATTTAAATTGTCGACGATTTCTCGTCGTTATCGATTCAGTTGCACTCCCCACTGTAACGATCAAACTGGAAAACTTGGAAAAAGAAGAAGTCGAGAAACTCCGAAAATAAAGCTTAACAGCACGATGGTACGCAAACGTGGCTGAAAAACTAATAAAGATCGGCTCAGGTTCTCTCGCCTGAGGATCAATATTATACCGAAACTTCATATTTCATGGATTAACAGCCACTTTTAAGGGATTTAATTTCTTCGCTAAAACGCTTTACAGTTTAATCACCGATACTTTCAGCGTTAACTCGCTTCATTTTATTAATTATAATTCGTTCACGATCCCACTATATCTTTACCAACCATAACCGGACGAAATACGATCACAAATCTCTCCTTCCGAATATGCTGGTTCTCTGTCGAGGATCTCGCGATCGAAACTATGCCAATTAGAACTCGAACGGGGAAACGTCGAAATACACAACGATCGTCGATCGTCGTTAATCACGTAGTCTCGCGATCAGAATGACTAACCTCGGCGATTAGGTCATGTTAGTCACCTCTGCGTGATCTCAGTGTGCGTTATGCTGTGCTCCTGTCTCTCGACGATTCGACGATTCACCAGCCTGACATTAATAATTTCGCTCTGGTTAATTCGGGTGCTGAAACTACGTGCTTCCTAAGGGTGCAACCACGAGAGCTAAGTATCTTGTAACTGTCTTTTTCATCATTGACTCCCCATGATCCCCGGGCCTCGTTACGTATTCTCCTTTCTTCGTTTTTTCTTTTTTCTTTTTTTTTTTTTTTTTTT
>NW_025110055.1:78830-112523 GCF_011392965.1 Frieseomelitta varia | reverse complement strand
AACTTGTAATTTTCTTGCAAATTCGTATTTTTGAGAATGCGATAAAAAAATAGTAGAATCTTAGGACATCTAAAAAATAATAGAGACACTTAAGAGTCCCAAAAACTTGTGATTTTCGTGCAAAGTCGTACTTTTTAAAATGCAATAAAAAATCTATATCAATAGAATCTCAGGACATCTAAAAAATAATTAAATTTTGATACCAACGTATGTCATAGATAATGAAACGTTTATATTGTATCCTACAATATACAATTCTTGCAATATATCTACAGATATATTATAATATTGAAGACACATATTTGCAAATTCTTTGTTGTACAAAGTATCATTCAATTTTTCGCGTTTCGAAAGCTGTTTTTGAGCTCATTGTTAGACTTTTGAGCAAGAAAGTACGCATCAACTATAATAGAAAACGCTGTACTTTGACACACCATTTTCAATTTTACGCTTTAGAGAATTTTTTGTAACACCAATTTCTTTTTTTTTTTTTTAATTTTTTTGTACACGTGTGTCGAATAGTAATTGCACGACGTCGAAGATGGAGACGTGAATTTTTTTCTGAAGACGAAGTTCATACGACAACGACGCGAGAGAATGACGAGGCATCATGTCTTGCGATTGCAATAATCACACGTAACGATGAACAATGTGAAATTTATACGGTAGTTAAAGCTAATTAAAGCATAGTAATTTTATTAACACACCAGATGATCAATGCGCGGTGTACGTGTCACAGGAGTGTTTTGTATTCGTTAAAAAAAAATTCCCATTTATTGGAAATTAATCGTCTCGTTATACCTCGTTCAAATGCACTTCAACTCGTTTGAGTTTCAGAACAAACAGAAAGGAAGTTTTTGTAATCACGTCACTAATTTAATTCCTCGTTCTTTGATAATGTCGAAAAATTACGTTGAATATAATTCAAGAAAAAAGGAAGAAAAGGAAAACAATATCGACGATTTTAACTACAAAACGATCGAGAAATGACAAAAAGAAACAAAAAAAAAAAAAAAAAAAAAAAAAAAAATAACTTTATCGTAGGAATCGAGGTTTAATTTTGTATCGACATTGCCCGAGCTAAAATATCAGATACTTGAAGCCGACGATAAATATCGACTTTTTTTTTATCAATACGAATATTACTGTTCTTTCACAGGTTTTACCAAAGAGCTTACGTTGCATACGTGTATCGTGTATACACCTCTTGACGAGGAATATCCTCAACACAGTAGTGAATACAATGAATCAATTACACAATCGCAGCAGCAAAACTGCGACAATGCGCATTACATCACATGGATGAATATTTCCAATTTAGTTAATTAGCAATTATGTCCCATTGACGGTGGATTTGAGATTATTCATTATTAAAGCAAAATTCGATTTTATACAAATATGTACGCACGTTCCTAAAACGTTCGGAAACGTTCGACTTTTCATTCCAAAGATAAATATCGCCCGTGGTTCGGGATTACAACAGAAAGATATTAAATTGTTCCAATATACGTAGTACTTTGTAATTTTAAACGCACATAACTTTGCGGAATTACGCTCTTTCCGTGTCTCGAACATATAGGTCGATGTAATGCTCGCGATTTATCAACAAAAACGACAGAGCGATTGAGGAATCGTTGTTTTCCCTCCTTTTTCTTCTTCTTTTTTCTTCTTTTTTTTTCTTTTTCTTTTTTTTTCTCTTAACGAAACAAGGTGAAAAATATCTTTCTAAAGGCGCGCGGCTTACTCGTACTTTCCCTCCGTTTCGTTCCGGGAACATCTGAGTTTATGTAATTACGTCGTATCGGTATATTGATATAAACATCAAAACATTGCGAGGGTGACTGAAACGCTACAACTTGTTTACGGGATGGAATTACGTGAATGTCCATTCATTGATCGACAATATTATTGCGCGCGTATAAGCGCACTCGAGTCTCACGTTACAAAATAAATTACGTTCTCCCCGCCATGTATGGAGTATGGTTATTTTCAAACTTGCAGCAACCGGATGGGCAACCCTCCGTGTGAGAAAAAAAATTTCAACTCGTGAGCGAGAAATTCGCGCGCGATACTTTCTCGTTTCGGGCGTTTCTGCAAATTAATTTTTCATTTGTTCGTCGAGTCATTCGCCGTTCCTTCTGTCGCGCGTAAATCGTAAACAACAAGCAACAGAACAGAAAAAAAAAAAAGTTATAGCACGAATCTCAAGGTATCATGCCGTAACTTGGAACATTCTAATTGCGAGTGTAACCCCTTAACGAATCTTGCGCGAGCAGCGCAGTACGCCTCACAATGAACTATTTTTACCTATAGTAACGATTAATTCAATCTCGCCGCTTTATCTAAGACAATCTCGACGACCAACCGTGAAAAATATTCCCAACCGAGGAAAAGTGAGTTGTCTGTTGAATAAATTTATATTAAAACTGTGATACGTATGCGTCTCGAGGTTTGCAATTTCGTACATAAAAATCACTCTTGCGGTCAAACATTCGAAACATCAACGATGATCATCGGATGAAACTAACTATGGAGGAATGACTTTCACGCGACGTCCGTCGGTGGAACAACGCGATACTCATTTAATTATTACGTGGTTCGTATCCTCTCGTCGGTCAAATATCTCTCTCTCTCTCTCTCTCTCTCTCTCTCTCTCTCTCTCTCTCTCTCTCTCTCTCTTTGAATCGATCAAAATGGCAGTACGGACCATCATCGAAAATTAGTATGGCCCATTTCAAGCAATCGTGTACCTCTCTGAATTCTTCGATCGCGAATGCGATCGTTGCGCAAATCGATGAAGCGATAATTCGCAATTACGCATGCACGATCGGCAATCCGCTGATGAAGAGTCGCTATACCGCTCACGGATCATAGGTTATCCTTATAACTCTAACGCGCAATAGAAGCCGGACCGTATTTATCAGGCTGTTAATATTAAAATGCTGCGCGTACTTGGAACGCTTCGGCGCTGTCGTCGCGCGAAACAAGACTGGGAAAATATTTTTTTACATAGCGCTGCGCACCGGCTTCGCGTTGATTGATCTTTCAGAACCTTTTTCTCGTTTCGCATAAACGTCTCACCGCAAAAAAAAAAAAAAAGAAAAAGAAAAAAGAAATGCGACTTGCGCGAAAGAAATTGAAATTTTTCCCTTTTTATATTACCGTGAATTTCCCGTTTGACACGTGTCTTGAGCAACACTAGGAGAAAGTGCTGTTCAGAAATGGCAGAAAGAGGAATTCGGTATCATTTTCGTCAAGAGCTCCGATTTCTAATTTTTCCTCTCTCCTATTTCTTTCCGTTTGAATTTCTCAAACGCTCGAGCGTGTTATTAATTTCTAACAATTTCTCGACAGGTTTCAGATCACCGTATATTCAATTATACGAGATTTGCATTAACTACGAAGCCACCACGTTTGCTGTTCAATCTGGACAAACTGGAATTATTGCGCATTCGAGGAAAACAATCAGGATCCGAAATCAACTGATGCAACAAGTTCTTCAGTTGCACGCAGAAAGAACGTTTTCATTGGCTACGTAAAAGAAACAATCGAATCGATCATCGTGAAAGCAGCAGAAATCAAGATCTTTCTTCTCAAGTAGGACGTACAGGTATTTTCATTTCCGTCTTAATTAAATCGTGCACGCTACGTAAAGGTTCATGCTTCGATAAATACAACATCGTATCGTACGAATGTATCAGCACGAGTTCTCCAAAGGTAGTACAAAACTTCGTTGATCTGTACTGGTCGAAGGACAAACAGCTCGCGTTAACCGAAGTTCATCGATTTTCACCGCAGCCTGCAATTTCTTGCTCAAACAATAGGAGTATTCCCATTCAGAGAAGTAGATTTAATCGGCGGGAGTTGGCTTAATCATAGACTAACTGCAACTTCGTTCCGATGAATGAAGTTCAGATAAATGGAATTCCACTATGCACGCCTCCGTGCACGTGACTTTTCCGAGGAAAGAAACATTGTCGTACAAATCTTCGTCTACTGAATGAAATATAAACTTCCTCGTTTCGATTAGCGAAGCATGCGAATTATCCTTGAGAGACAAGAAATTACGAACAGAGGAAAGTAGCTCGTTAATAATTTTGAAAATGTGATAAGATGTCCGTCGCTTTGTTATCGATCAAGTCAGACTAACGTAACAACTGAAACATCATCCAAAAAACACTTTTCAATTATTTCTATTAGAAATTGACAAATCAGCAATTTGTATGCCAATTAATACTTTATTCATTTGAAGTAATTCAACTAATTTACCGTTAACTCTTCTTTTCAATTAATTTTGTAATTAATTACTCAAAAATTATATTTTCGCATAGTGGCTCACGAAATTGTACATTTAGAGGAAGTTTCTATGAACGTATAATCTGTATTGTTTCCATTGAGACTGTAATGAACTATCGTCAAGTTTGAAACAAATAAACTATGAGATATTCGATGTAAATATACTTGTATTTTGAATATTGCAAATGTATTTAACACACTATATATTGACCGTTTCTGTGAATACATATTTGCACACCAAGTATCTCGCAATATTTATATACATTTCCAGATTGATACCAAATGTTCATAATATACTCGTCAATGAAATTTCAAAATACGTATCATCGAAATTTCTTCCGTGGTGAGTGTTTGAACGCTACACATTTTCAAAAAGCTCACATAACGTTTGAATCTATTGAATGCGTGCCTTTCTCCTTCAACTACTTTGTACGAAGCTTCTTCCACTTCAATTTCACTAAACAATAACCGTCAAATAAAATTTCTCATGCACTCGTAATAAACTACTCCGTAAATCGTCTCTGGCCAGACTCGAGGAATCAGCCAAAACGTGTTGGCGATCTTCGGACGCCAATCTCTCGAGACGAGAGATTGCGTCACGCGTGCGAATACCGGCGGAGGGTAGTAGGTAGCGTCGCAGGCAAGTATAAAACGGGAAGCATCCTCTGCTAATAGAAAGTAAACGTTCGGGCTGACTCGCCGGGACGTTCATTCGAATGAACAACAACGACGTCGATGATTAACAACATACACTGTCCCAAAAGTATACGACCTCTGCGTATAACATTGTCGTTGAGTATCCAATTGTAAAAAGCAGGTATGAAGCACTTTGGAAGGTCCTTTATAGGGTTACCGATCCTTACCGATCCTTACCGATTAACAGAAGCCTAAAACTGTTCAGTCGACAGCAATACGCAGTTTTGTCAACATCAAATTCCCCGAGCGTCGCATTACACAATGACGAATCGTGGAAAGAATTTGCATCAAGTTTTGCGAAAAACTTGGTCACACCTATTCGGAGACAATTCGTACGATTCGAAAAGTTTTACGGAGATGACTCCATGAGTGACACGCAGATAAAGGAAGGAAAGAAAGAAAGAAAGAAAGAAAGAAAGAAAAAAGAAAGCACGGCAGAGTCGGAGTAACGACGTGAAGATCATGCTCACCACTTTTCTTCGACAGCAAAGGTGTTGTATACCATGAACACGACCCATAAGGTCGCAAAGCAATAAACAAAGAATATTTATTGGCCACATTTCTGGGAAAGTGACAATTGGTTGCTGCACCATAAACAACGCTCTTTGCTTATTCCCCTCACATTGTTCAAGATTTCATAGTAAAACGTGGCATTCTTCAGCTTCACCAGACCTCCTTACAGTCCGGATCTAGGCACCGTGTGATATTTGATTATTCCCAAAACTGAAAAAAACCGTTGAAAGACCGAAGATTCGAGCCATAAAAGAAAAGGACTTCCAGGACTGCTTCGAGAAGTGGATCGACCGCTGGAAGAATGTTACAGAGTCCGGGGGGGGGGGGGGGGGGGGGGGGGGGAACTAGTTTGAAGGTGACGTCGTGGAAATTACCCCGGAATAGTATATAGGTTTTAAAATGCAAGCAGAGGTCGGATACTTTCGTGTACTCGAAAGCGAAGCGTGGCGGCTTTTAATTAAGGCCTCGCCGAGCCACGAGGGCGTCTCTCCCGAGAGCATCATCTTTACATAACGCAGTTTCGAAACGCAGAGTCGCATCTCGCGTGTGCCGGACCCCGCCTCCTATCTCTATCTGCACATCTCTGCATCTCCGAACCGCGGCTGTTAAAAAGTATAGAACGATTACGCAAGCGAGAGCCGCGCGTCCATACGGTGCGCGCCGGTTTTATGAGCGCTGGCTAAGTTTAGAGCGCGGCGATATGCCCGCGCCGTCGCGTCGGTTCGCGTCCGCCGCCGTTGCCTCTGCCTCTACCGCCGCCACCTTCTTCCCGCCAGCGTTTCCCGACACTTGTTGGATAACGAAGCCACGAAAGCGGTGCGCGAGCGCGGGTCGAGCTGAGCGGAGCCGAGCCGCGCCGAAAACGGCCGAGCATGCTCGCCGCGGGACTGCCGGTTCCGACTGGTTCTCCTCGGCGCGCGCGATACCAGGCCAGGAAAAGGGCGCGAAAGCGGCGGCACCGGGCATCATCTCGCCGTGCGTTCACGCTTTCGAAAATCTCGTGGATCGATGCGTTCGCCGCGAACGCTGCACGTGCGACCGAGGCACACGCGTCCGAGATGCCCCGCGATGTTGCTCGTACGCGCACAAAAGTTTCTCGAACGTTTACACTTTCCGTTTGTGTATTGTATACGAAAATGTTTTTGGAATTTTTTTTTCTCCTCTATTTCCAATAGTTTCGGTCATTTCAACGGAATTTTCACGTTTCAAATAACATTAAATTGCATTCCATCACGCCTGTTTTCAGAAAGAACGTGCAACGACTATTTTAAGATTAAGCAAAGCATGTGCAATGCAAATATGTACGTACAAATGGATCGTTAAAATGCAGAACGTCCATTAATGTTTAATTAATTCTATTTCCTTTCTTTTCTTTTTTTTTTTTTTTTTTTTTGTCGCACACGACGCATCAAATTAATCTCTTTTAATTTAATGTCTAGATACTTGTTACTTGTTGCCCACGTTTTTGAAACAAACGTTTCGACAACTTTCCCGAGATCTTCAAGTGGCAAGGATAACGAGTAGTATTAATTATTTAAAATCGTTTAATCGTATTAACTCCGTGATGACCAATTCCACTCCAGTTTTCTGGCGAACAAAAGATGGACTTTCGATACAACATCGAGGAGACCTTAATTCTCCCATAGACAGTTTGGAATTATTTAGAGCGTCGGCGAAGAACCAGAAAGTGGAGTCGTTTTTGCTGTGCCAACTGGAGCAAACACCTATGCCACGACCGACACGCGAGCGGAATATGTCAAAGGATCGGTGGTGGGTTTATGTACTTGACCAGCAACGTGCCATTTACGACGATAACCGCGCACAATCCGCTGGATTGTTACATCCTTTCGAGTTTTGACGTGGATATATAATTAAAGAGCATCGAGGAATGCTGCTCGTGAGAACGAGATAGTGCGTAGAGATCACGTCTGAAGATCATCGGTTTTAACCGAAGACGCGATAATCCTTCCTTCGGTTTCTCAATAATTGCGAGAATATAAATGCTCTTCGTACTTTACGTCTGTTGCAACAATAAACCTCGGGAGGGCGATCTTCTCGCGGCCTCATGAATAAATAATTCTTTGATGAAGAAAAGAAAAAAAAAAAAAAAAGATCGAGCCTCTTCGATCAGCTACTCGTCATCCCAGATTTCAAACATCTCGTCAACCGTAACGCGAACGATACGCCCTGACATTAACGTAAAATAAAGTTATACTTCATCGCTACGAATAATCACTATACTTTGCTAAACGACGCGACGTTGCTGCTCGGAAAGCACCAAGTGTATAATACGTTCCAATAAATCTCCCATAACGCGTATCCTGTAATAACCAACGTTCTCGTGTATCATTAGCCCCTCTTATTGTCCCGCGTGTGTGTGTGTGTGTGTGTGCTTCGGTACGTGAATCCGAAAATACGCGAAGCCACGAAAGAAGCAGACGCGGCGGGCAAAACGCGTTCGGGTGGCTATGACGGAAGAGCCGAGCAAATGACATCAAGGATTTCTAAACAAGAATAATTATTAAACCGTAATGAGAAACGAACGCGTGTCATGCCCATTATGGAAGCGTTATTCGAACGACGCAAAGCGCCTGCCGATAAACTCCGACGCGAGGCCGGAAAACACAGACACACAAACACGGTGTTCGAAAAGTTCAGCCTCGTGTAAAATTGTTTCACGCACGCAAACGAAATCCGCGGTTCGTGGCCCGCGTTTTCTTCGACGTTTCCACGTTTCCGGCCGTGTTTTGTTTCTGCCGCGAAATTCCAAAGCCAAACGTTTCACGCGACTTCATCACACACGCGCGCGCGTTGTATTACGTACGGACACATGATGTGTACAGGCACACGTGTGTCCTCTTATCTCTCGCGTAAAACAAGCCGCAGCCCGGAGGGCACCGAACACTAATTAGGATAAAAACCATTCGACGTGGAAAGTTTCTATACCCACGGAAAACTCTGCCTCGTCATGATCGACGTTGACAAACCGTGGGCTGCCATCCGCGGTTATGAAACAACGAAATAGCTGTCGCGTGGTTTTCTACGGTGTAACTTTCAGTCCTTCTACCAATTAAATAAAATTCGAAAGCTCGTCGCTTGTCGCCCAGGCTCGAGAAATTTCAAAGAGCGATCCGCAATCGCGGGGAAAAATCGCGTTCGCTCCTTATCTGAACAGTGACAAATTTGCCAATTAATAACAGATACTGTCAACTGTCAATAAATCAACGGAGACACTGTTTCGTTGGGAATTCCGAATCGATCGTGCGTGCTGCGTTTTTTATTAATCTCGTTATTAATTCGAAACTGCGAAGAAAAGGAACGTTGACGCGAATTCCGTCTGTTTTTAATTGAAAAGAATATTATGATTAAATAATAATAGTGTCTTGAGCTGCAAATTCTTTATTGAAAAGATTCTTCAAACAAACGTACCGACGCATCGTCGTTTCTGCATTCGAAAATAAATCACCGAATCACGTTCGGTTTGGTTTCTTCCGATGGAACAACCAAATTCTCGAGGAAACGCGCGCGCGCGCGCGCGCGAGCCGCCTACGAGTTCACGAAACGTATGTACATATATACGCGTTTGGACAGTTTGTTCTTCGCGTTCTCCCCACCGCGGCGAGCTCGCAGTTGACTTTGACCCCAAGCAGGCGAACGCGAGCGAGACGAAGGCGCGCGCGATCGGTGACAAGAGGAGCGTATAATTATGTACGTACGAACTGGTATACACAGAGAGGCGAGTGCGTCGATGGGATCGTGTATTTCCGCGCTATGTGTAGTTGCGAGCGAGCGAGCGAGTCGGTGGAATTGCGACGTGAGCAGAGCCTGGTCGTGCCCCTCTCGTCGCGCGCGGCGATTGGTCTACTACCGTCTGTCTGTATCTACTGTGGTAGCACTCGGCGTACTACGCACCAGCGGAACAGAAGCGATGGTACAGTCTTGACAAACAATCTACGTCTTGGCATCGCTGTCCCCGACACGGCGCTGATCGTCGATCGAGCCAATTATAGATTGCTACACTGTAGATCGGAATACAGCTTCGATCTGAACGGGGGGTAAACAATGGGAATCGCGGTGACACCGTCGTAATATGTAGTTCCGGAGGGTCGGTCGACATTTTTCAGAAATACACCGGCCGTGTCGCGCGAGGAGGAGCTGGCGATGCTTAAAGATACTTACACACCAGGAAGGGAGAAAATATTCGCATGCTTGTTGGAATTTGTTTTAGAAATGAATTAGCAAAGAACGTTGTACGACGCTTGAAAATACGCTGAAGAGTTATGGTAGCTCGCGAAAGCAATTTGAACGTTTGTCTAAACTCCTTAGAAATAAATTAGTCGTGTTGTGAGGAATTTGGAAAATAATATTACGTCAATACATATTATAGATAATTACAGATTCTTTCTAGAAACTTATTGTGATAATTACAGATTCTTTCTAGAAACTTTTTAGAAAGAAATTAGTCGTGTTACGCGAGGAATTTGGAAAATAATATTACATTAATGCAATATATATATGGATTCTTTCTTTCGACAACTTTTTTTTTTTTTTTTTTTTTTTTTCGCGATCAGTCCCGAAAAATGATTCTACTCGAGCAACGAGAATCGAGGCAGCTTTTGCAAATTGATAGAGCATTCAGTTTTAGAATGAGCGTAGTTATAGTTGATAGAATCGATGTTTGCCAGGCCATTATAAATTATACCTTCCACGACAACCGAGATCGCGACACGATAAGAGTAACCGCGTACAACCGCTGAAATATCAACGTGCTGCGATATTTGTACAGTTGTCTTTGTCACATAATATGCAAAACATCGACCGTCTCTTTCTACCAGAGAGAGGAGGTATGTCTTCATTTCGTTGGGATCGTGTAATTCTGCTGCAGTCCCTCAATTTTTTATGCTCCAATCCCGCTTTTGTTCCCAACGAGACAAAAATTGTCAATATTTTATTCTGATGGTGGCAATACGTCACCAGGTATCAATAACAGATTGTTCGAATTTTTCTGACTGACAATGAGACTTAATTGGATACAGGATCCCATTATACATTTTGAAACTGATGCCCAATCTGCCGTACTTTCAAATTGTAATTGCTAGACATGTAATTACGTTCATTCCTAAAAGTAAATTAAAGATCTTTAGCAGAATATCAAAGAGAGAAATTCAAAAATGTTTCTACAATTGTAAAAGATCTTTTATAGGAAAAAATCTACGAGGGATGATACGTCAACGAAATTCGTTCGTTAATTGCGTTTGTATGCGACGATATTTTTATTTTTTTACGAACGAACATACACGCACTTGAGCTAACACTCGCGCCAGGGGGGAGCAAGAAATGCTTCAAATGAAGTTCAGACAGATAAGAACAGTATCGGCCACACGTTTTATTCAAACACACGAAAGCATGGTAGGAGTTGGTTCGATTCCCAGTTTCACGAATCTTTTATCCGCCCCGATAAGAACGTCCCGATAGGCAAAATACTCGCACTCGAGTGACACTTTTCTTTTCTTTTTGTCTTTCTAAACCCAACCTAACGTCTGCTTTGATCTCTTTTCATTACTACGAACGGCAGTCCGGCGTTTAGAATAAAAAGGCAGAGATGAAATTACATAATCTCGTGGAACGTTTGTGACTTTTTTTTTTTTTACAAAATAGGATATCGTGGTGATTGGTGTTGCAATACATATGTCGTAGATGTATGAAAGTATCAAAGTGTACACTTGCTTAAAAAACTATGATTTAATAACAACGAACAGCGCCAAGACGACATATTATTTAATATCATTCCTAATATAATTTTGTAAAGCGAACGAATATGCATGCTACGATAAGATAGGTCGGAGTTTAAAGTTTCGTATCTTCGTACGCACGTACGTGTGTAAGAAATCGTTGTTTTTCTTTGGCTTATATCTGTTCCATACCCGCTTAATTCCACCGAAGATGCAACGAGTTCTTCGTGCATGTGAAATGCACGCTGAACAAAACTGCAATTGCACTTTATGCATCTTCGCGGGGATGTGAACTTTGAGTTGACCTCGACAACAAACCTGACGAAAATGTAATTTCATCGTGGCAGAAGAAAATTGACATCGTTGCAGATATGCACGGTCGTCAGAGTTTCTTGAACGTCCTGCAAGTGACTGTCGTATGTACAATTGTATACGCTACCAATTGTACCGCGAATAATTACTACACAGAACCGAAGAAATGAAAAATACATTTTATACGACGATACGATATACCTATACGTTGGTTGCATTCACTCGACAGCTAATGAACAACGACATGAATCGAGCCACCTTCCTCATTGCGGAGAGAAATCGTAGTATAAATCCCGGATTACGCGTTTCCACGTTGAAAACATTCAGATTTTACATTTGCACTTCTCGGAGTATGCAGAACGTCTCGCAGAAAACGCTCATCAGGTTCGTATATCATTTACGTGTAATTCTAGTAGATGGCAAGTCCTGCACAGTCTCATTCTACTACGTATGCCAAGTAACGTGGTGTTACGTGGTCTGCTGGAAGAGTTTCCAATCTTTTCCTACAAATAACGCTTCGCTGA
The DNA here is from genome assembly GCF_011392965.1 of Frieseomelitta varia. Classification (NCBI taxonomy): domain Eukaryota; kingdom Metazoa; phylum Arthropoda; class Insecta; order Hymenoptera; family Apidae; genus Frieseomelitta; species Frieseomelitta varia. The sequence continues at coordinate 100,450 of NW_025110055.1, read as the reverse complement.
GAGTGTATACTCGGTTCCGTCTAGATCTACGCGTCGATGAACGCAGTCTTTTCGCGTAACGATCGTTCATATTCAGACGCTTAAAAAGTTTGCCTTTTTTTACACGTGTCTGACCGAAAAGGGAGCGAAATTTTCGTTCGTTCCGGACAAATAAAAAGAAAAAAGAAAGAATCTAGCAAAGATCACGAGGAAAATCGATAAATTTCACACTTGTACCGGAGAAACATTGTGAATAACATTTGCGTTCAAAGATCAATGAAGAAACTGACAAATAAATGAACGCGTCGTGGATCGGTAAAGTTCCAAGTTCTGTCAAGAGCTCATTTGAATTACCAATGCCGAACTACGGTTGCCAACGTTCGTGTGATGCAACGTGATCAATGTGTCGCTTTCCACGATTTTCGGTAGGCGCAATATCGTTTCAGGGCGTATACTCGGCTATTTAGTAATCTTGACCAACAAGCTGTCCTTCGAGAGAGTTGAATTTCGTGGCGCGCGAACACGAAAGCCAGTGACGAAAGAAGATCTTCCCTTCCCCCCCGGTTTCTTCGCCCGTCGTCGAGGATGACGCCGAGTTTCATTGAGGAAATTCTACTTAGCCGCCGACACTGTTTTCTCCGCGTGCGTACGTACGTACGTACGTACGTACAATACGTGTTTGCTTAGTTTCCGCGATGTACCTTGCTCGCGCCGCGCCCTTTCTCGTCGTCGCCCGAACGAGGAAATTAATCGTCATGCAACAACATCCTCTTCAGCCTTCAAATAATATCAATGACATAAATTCCATGGGATTTTATCATACGTAATTTATTCGTAATTGCACAACCGAGAGATTCACCAGAAACTGTTCACTTCCAAGAAATCCTTGTTGTTGAACTCTGTCGCATTAATCGTCAATAAACTGCTGGATATTACGATCAGCGGAGGAAAAGGGGGGAAATATCAGAAACGCGAACGAATCTTTTAATGATGGTCGAGTTGCTCGCGAGGAGGCCACTGAAACAGATGAAATATTTTCCCATAGAGAAGCAAATCTCATCGTCCATGAGACGGACTCAGCGCGGTATCTACGGCGGTATATATTTTTCTCGCGCCTCCATGGTCTTCGCGCGTGAAAATCACAATGCCGTGCGGAGAGCGCGTTGCCGAGTTTTCTTTTTTTTTTTCTTTTTTTTCTTTTTTCTCGCCGTATACCAACTAGGTTCAAGAACGTACTCTCCGCGAGCGCGTTGCGTCGAGTTGCGTCACATTTCAATGATCCAGCGACGCGCGCGGGTGTGTGCGTAGAGGCACGTACGGGCCAACACACAGGCACCGGCAGGCCGCAGGAATATTTTATACGGGACACCGTAACTCGTCGGGGGAAAAAAAGAAAGAGAGAAGTGACGTTCTCTCCGCGCGAGAGACAGCGAGAAGGACGAACCGAAAGCGAATAGGGAGGAACGAAGAGGAACGGCGAACAAACCGTAGGGACAAACTGGCCGTGCCACGAGGTGGAAGGAGGAGGCTCGGAGCCGTGGCAGAGAAGGGCGACTAAATAGCACGCGAGGTCAGTGCCTCGAATCGGAGATCAGGCCCAATCAGTTTGAAGCAGATAAAACTCGTGTCGTAGTTCCCAGCGAGGTCTTTGCTTAATGAGCAACTACTCATTTCAAACTGTGTAGCCTTCGTTATTAAAGCTTCCTAATGAACCATCCACCACTTTCGATGGTGAAACCGAAATTTCGTTAGAAATTCCAATTCCGCGAAATTTCACCGCCGTGACAGTGAGTATGATTGTGTACTAATAGGTAAGAATAAGGTTAACCATTTGCGCTGGCAGCTGATTGCGGACCATAACGAGTGACCAAACCGTGTGTGTACGATAATTCGTCGCTGGATAGGAGTTAATGAATTTATTTTTTGCTTTGCCTGGGTTGTGCTTAAATATACTTAAAACTGAGGAGATATTGCAATTTTGGGACAAAAAATTCTTGACGTGCGTGGCAAGAGGTTAAGCAGCCAGTATGTAAGAAGTAGAGAAATGTTTCGTTAGACATATATTATGGAATATGGCACGACACGTAATGTCGACAAGTACGTATCGATATGAGGTATGTTTACTGTTTTTGTACGTGGTTGTATGTTTGTTATTAGTCGAGAAAGTCTACTGATACAACAGAGTTTGAAAGTAAAAGTTTGTTATATAAACATGTGAGAAAATTGGACAAAATTTTACGATAATAGTTATTCATGGTTTTATTTGCCTAGGCAAAGACGACACTGTTCAATAAACAATTTTTATATTCCAAGCTTGACAAATGTCGAAATCTGCTACTAAATAATACCTGTTTCAAATTTATTTGATCAGAATTATATTTTCATCATTAGAGAATGGATTCACGGTATGAACATAAAACGCGTAACGTTTAATCACTTATTGGACTCAGTTCCATGAAAATTATTAATTTCTTTTTTCTCCCTGTACGAAAATTATAATTTATATCTTTTATACGATGTATTCGGTAACGCCTATAATGCGCGAAACAAATCGATGAATAATTTTATCGGAGTTTTTGTATATTAATTTCCAAATAACTTCTGCAACAAATAACTAGGTGCAATTGATTCGCGTATTTCGTATCGAAAGTTAAAAATAACCGAGAGCGTGTATTCCATCGCGAGTAAGTAGGCAGCGTAAACCTGTCGTTTATAAAATGGGACGATAATTAGAGAAACTACAACGTTCTTGCTTATTACGCGCTGTAAAAAAAATTCCCGATTGATACCAAAAGTTTCCGTGTTTCGTCACAGAGCCGAGCTATTCTTAGTGTTATAAAAATAAAATTGCATACTCATAGCAACACTTTTATTAATGGAAATGATAAATAGATCATTTTGTTTTGATATTAACATACTTCCAAGTAACGAGCAGAAGAGTTTCTGCGCAAATAGCACTTTTTGTCACACACCTGACAGAAACAAGACAGAGACATTGAGATTACGCGTATTGCGCGCCGACGCGACAGTGTAAAATTTCAAGTTCCAATCGAGCGGCGTTCTCTCTCTCTCTTTCTCTCTCTCCCTCTCGAAACGATAAGGAAAGAAGAAAAAAAAATCGCGAATTTTTAAACCTACTTAACGCGGTTATACAAGGCGAACAAAAAGCAGATATTTTTCTTGCGCAAGGTAAGTATGCGTCCTTCCATTGACGCGCGTTATGTACATTCGGCATTATAAGCAGAAAAGATTTGCATGGAATCGTTAGAAATCTTCCGCGTGTACGAGCGTTGTCGCGCGTTTCTTTCCCGAACGGTTTCTCGCAGGCAGAGTCGACTCGGTCAAGAGATCCCATCAACGGCTCTCTCTCTCTCTCTCTCTCTCTCTCTCTCTCTCTCTCTCTCTCTCTCTCTCTCTCTCTCTCTCTCTCCCACCGTCCTTTTCACCGTTTCCGTCTCTGTCTGTCTTCGCGTACGCTCCGATCAAGGCCGTTTGCTGGAAAAAACTGCCTCTGCTCGTCGCGCGCGATTTTTCATTTATTATATCTCAGCGCGGGCAGCGCAACGCGACGGAACGTCCGAGTCTGTTGCAACCGACGCAGAAAACCCCGGGCAAAACCGGGGGGGCTTTTATCGCGAAGGAACGCTTTATTAGATGCTTAGCCAACGAGCGTGCAAGGGGGTGCGTGGTATTCTTGTAACAACACTGAGATAAACCGCCGTAACACAGACAACACAGCGCAACGTGCAACGCCGCCACTGGTATACACGACGCATGGCAGAGCGTGCAATCGTGTGCACCTTCGCGCCACGGCACGCTCTATGTGTGTATGTGTGTGTATCTGTCCACGAAGCGCAACATACGTAACGAATGTGCGATACTCATTAGGAGAGTCAAGGGTATGTTACGTGAAGAGTGCGGTTACGCTCCGTGTCTGACATTACGTCACTGAATGTGCATCTGTCGGTGAACACGCAACGGACGGCCGGAGTTTAGCACGAAGAACGTGCAAGCGCCACCGAAACGCGATACCAGCCTGCTCGGTTGAAAGGGAAAACGTTTCTTTCGCTTTTTTTCCCCCCCGGGCGTTGCTCGATTTTCATCGAGCGGCTACGCACTACGCGGCTACGCGAGATTCTTCCTTCTCGGCCTCGCTCGGTTTCGCCTGGTCTCCGTAACCTCGCCGTGTCTCGATTTCCGGGCAGCCAGATTGAACTTTCGGCATGCAAATTGTTGGATTTGAACACGAACGCTTCGACGGAGGGAGATATTCCGAAAAGCAGCATTCGATGACTCAAACTACTGAATGATAACGTTAAAACCGATATAGTGAATTAAACAGGAATCGATGAACTCGCTGTGCTTAGAATTAGAACTACCGGCTCGCTCGAAACATAAAATTTTCCATCAGAAATGTTAAAGTAAAAACAATAAAAAAATAAAAAAATTTACAATACAACGAAGTACACAAGCTTTTATACATTTCACTTCATTTTATGAGAAATCATTTAAATCTCTAAAAACGTGCTCTGTAATTCTGTAAAATATCCAACAGAAATTGCAAATTGGTTAAATATTTCGCACCACGTCGTACACGATGAAAAGAAAAATTGCGCTGCGCAAACGTGATAAATCAATAATGGAGAAACATGAATGCTAGCGTTCGAGGAAGAGACGAGAAGGAAATCCGTACAGAGACGTGTCAACGAAGTATGGGATCTTCCCGATCGAGCCCGACGCTTTTACCATATCACGTGAATCTCTGATGTCGCGTTTCAAATGACGTAAGCGTCTGTCGAGTTTCTTGATTACTCGATGGAATATTTTAATTACCGCCTGCCCACGTGTACAAAGTCCTTCGCTTTCAGATTTCAAGCGTGCGGATCTCGTAATGCCGTATGCAACGACACAATCCGCCGATACGATGACAAGCGGACAACCTTACATGAATCGTTATCAATCGTTGCACAGCCAATCTGCGAGTGTAAACCATGAGATAGAGATATAAACGAGGACATAATTACTAGCGTACTTCGACTAATCTACGTAACGATCGTGAAACGTCGCGATCACGCGAGAGATGCTGCGAAATTCTCACCACGATCAATGTTGACTATTAACCCTCGCGTAGCCGACACCGGGTCACCGTTGACCCAGAACTTGAGACGCTATATATGTACAGGCAACGATAATAAATATGGTACCAAATGTGCCAAATGCAAAGAACATGCAATAAAACACAATAACGTTGTCTGTACGCAATACACATAAATAAAAAATATTATAGTTTATAAAATTTTACATTTTTTAAACAAACTCCGTGCCTTCCCATGTTATAAACATTATTAGATAACATCCTGTAAAAAGTTAGGTGAAAAGCAAGTATAATAAAAATTCAGCTATGGGTCAACAAAAAGTGACTCGGTATAGGCTCGCCGCGTCGCTAATTTACGTCGGCTATTCGAGAGTTGTAACTGTCGAGAGATGGAAAGACTTCAGTTGAATATGATTGGATCTAGTTCACGCTGAATCAATGGATACACGTCTAGTGGCTCTAAATCTAGTGGCCAAATCTACTAAAGAAAATTGTGTAAATAACGTAGAACCAGTTGGATTTCTCTTGCCTCTGTAGAGTCTTCGCCGTCGTCTCTTTAGCTTTCTACCGTACGTACGTGTTCGAGACGATATGACGGAGGATGGTGGTGTTTGGAAAAAGACCAGTAGTGAGCAGTTCAGGTGAATATTCAGTCGATCGGGGAAACAAAGTAAGTAAAACAAACGCGATATCACAAGAAAAAACGGCTGACTGATCTACCAGCGGATTCGGCTAACTTCGAACAATTTTCGTTTCGTCTTGACTCGAATGACTGTGAATCGGTTGAAATGAAAATCCAAAGGCAAATACAACTTTGCCTTTTGTTCGAAACGAACCGAATTCAATGTAGCGAGCTACATCATAGTCAAGATCTAAAACCTGCTCGCTGCGTTTCTACGCGAACACCAGAGAGAGACAGAGTGAAGAGGTGGGGAAGACGCTGGTCAGAGAACGCCGAATACGATAATTGCGCTTATCGGAAGGTGACTCGCGGAAGGAATTCAAATAACAAGAAACCTGTCGTGCAACACGCCGAGAAAATCGCTCGGGGCGAGAAATTCTGCGAGAGAAAGGTGAACACCGGCGTACTGCCGACGGATCGGGCGAGGCTATAAAGCACGGCCGGCATGATTCTGTCGCAATTTACGGCAAGTGGAAATCGCAGCCTTGCTCCAGGCAAGGTAAATAGAGTGTCGACCACCACCGAGTGGTCGGTGAACACTGACAGCTGACAAGACGCGTTTCACAAACACGTTTTACAGGAACCACCGCGAATTTTCCTTCTTTTTCCTTTTTTTTCATTTTTTTTTTTTTTTTTTTTTTTTTTTTTTTTTTTTTGTTTTTTTCTCTTCGCGAAAAAGTCCGCGACTCCGTCGCAGTGACTTTCGAGTTACGTTCGAGCCGCAGACAATGATCCGTGGCACGCGACGCGTTACGAAATCGTCGCTTTTTGGTTACCCTATAAAATTTATTGTCGCTAAAAATAAAACGGTCGACCTACTATCGTCGCGCGTTTCCTCGAGCGTTTCGCGTCACAAACATCGCGATCCTCCTCGTCGGTTGATGTGCACACGCGCTCGCATCGCTTAAGAATGTTTTCATCGGTTACGACGTTACGAATCTTGAAGTGGGAAAGTTGGAGGGAATCGTGAGACAACGCTTGGATCACAAATTTGGATCGGAACTTTGACAGTGGACTTTGGTTTACAACAGTTTTGCAACAGTATCTCGTTACGAGATTGAATATTCAATATTTTTGAGATATTCGTTCATCAGGCTGCCGATATCTTTTCATTTACGAGTATAGAAACGTGCGTAATTTTACACTCGAGCGAATCTCTATTTAGGTTTCACTTTTTTAGTTTGAATCTGCATAAATAATCACAGGTGAACGCTTGTATATTTACATGAATATTTATGATTAAGGATCCTTGGTCGATGCATCGTTTCTATAATACTTATATGTCAGAGAAAATAGTGAATATCAGAAAAAATGCAATCAGCATCAGATGAAGAATAGAGTTTGTAAACCCATGATGGAGAATAGAGTTTGTAAATATTTCTATAAACAAAACGACAAGAGGTGTCGATTCAATTAAACCAACGACAATGAACTTTGCTTCTCAATAACCGGACGTCTCTTACAATTAAACTCAGTGGTCGCCGAGTCTAACAGAGTAGCGTCCGATTCTACTTTGTCGCTGACTGTGAGATGCGCGTTCCATCGGTAAAAGAAGGAAGCGCAAGTTAACCTGTCGAAGAACCGATGTCACGTTAACAGCGACATTTCATTCACAATGTTTCTAATCAATTTTCGTTATGTTTGTCGATCTATCTTCCTTGTCCCACAATGTCCCCCCGGCTGTGCAACGTTTTCTAAAGGAATTCCAACAATTCGCTATGTATACACCACATTGTTTCATAAACTTCAAAGAAGTCACATTATTTATAACTCGCGCGTACTTTATTTATAACGCGCGTAAGATATTACTGGGGACCTTAACGGGTTAACGCGCACGTTCCTTAAACTTAATAAGCTGTGCGTCGATCAACCGTTCCCAGTCTCTCGTTCGACATCGCGATCGAAGCAGGTGGAAAAATGAACGAGTGAAAAAAAAAAAAAAAAACCGGAGGAAGCTTCTACCGGTCCTGACGGTCGTCGGGCCCGAAAGTAAGCGAAGGGAGAGATGACCTCAAGATGATGATATCGGCAACGTGGTCGTCGCAGGGTCGTACCGCAGAGGTGGCAGAGAAGGAGAGCGAGAAAGTGAGAGAGTGAGAGAGAGAGAGAGAGAGAGAGAGAGAGAGAGATAGAGAGAACGAGAGAGCTCGGAGGAGAGAGGAGGAAAAGAGATCGACGAGGGAGACGCGGCAACGACGCCAGTGTTGCCTCGTGCAAAAATAACGTGGAAAGCCTGCTTTAAACTCAGCCGACCGCGCTCACTCGAAATATACGCAGCGCGCGCGCGAGCGAGCGAGCGCGAGCGCCTCCCGCCGCTTCCACCAAATCATTTTTAAATCTCATTGAACAGCAGACGGTTCGGAAAATTCGCATTAATTGCGCCACGCTTCGTTAATGACGACTGTGTAGTAACGCCCTGTCTAAACAGCAACGATGCGACGCGACGCGGCGTAGAACCACGCTTCGATCCTCCGGAACGTTTTCGCGTACACGCCGTAAATGGACGCCGTGGAAACCGACGCCTCCGGAGATCGTTCCGTTCGGTTAATCTTTCCTTCCAAACTGCCCGATTATTTTTAGAGGAAATTCTATTGGCTATCTGCCCCCGTTCAGCTGTTTAAACGGAAACGATCGAATCGAAAGCTGTTCGAAAAAGCTTTCCTTTGGTATTCGTACAATTTCGGATCACAGACTCGTTCGTGACGATCCTCCATCGAAACTAAAACAGCGAAAATACCAATCTTGTTTCCCTGTAAAAGCTTCTTGCTCGTACGCGATACGAACATGCGTAACCTAGTTCCTAGATTTTGAACGTGTGTCACTAGAATTTTATTTTCATTTTCGACTTCTGCTTGGATTAACGCTCGCGCGTTTCGTCAGAATATAACGAAACAGGATGCGTTATAATTTGAAACTAACTAGAATTTAATTACTTGGAAAATGGAACATCGATCAATGAAATGGTTCGTTAATGGAAAATTTGGAATCTTCTTTTTTTTTTTTCTTAATTTCTTATAAAACTGGTTAAACAGTAAGAACAAAAATCGAAAGAAATACTAAAGTATTTAAGTATTTTCAGATGCAAGCATCTTCCTTGATATAAGCAGTTCCCTATTTGCACGCTCGCTGTAAATATATCGAAGTAATTACTACTTGGAAGGCCAGATACTTATCTGTCCTTTCATATTTTGTGACAGAATTAATAACAAATTGGACATTCAGGCAGAGAAAGGTAACCTAAGGGACCTACAAAGACACTCGGTGTTTATGTTGTCAGTTCATATCTTAACAGATACAAGAACAATGTTTCTCTGTCTCGTATAATGTCTATCATTTGATAACGTTTTCACATTTCTCTCTGAAAGACTCATCCTCCGTAGAATTATAATTGAACGAATCGCAAAAAGGAAATGTTGTGCATGCTGTTCGTAAACAAGAAAGCTTACAGGGAACTCATAGATGATAAAAAGACGTAGATAATGTAACGTAGATAAGTATATTTGTTCAAAGGTGTTTTGACAACTTCAGGCTCCAGTCTTTTAATCCTCTAACCCATAAAGAATCCCAAAATAATTTCTTACAAAAATAATTGAGACTTTTCCGTCTCCGACGTGAGAAAAAAATAGATTGACTAGAAAAGAACTAGAAACGAAATGTGGATATTGATCTCGTACAAAACTTGAACCCGGAACAACATGAAAATGTACAAAAATTTCACGAAGAAGTACCCGAGAATTTCTCCTGGTAACTCCCCCAACCTCGAACGAACAACGCAAACGAACCTTTACCGCAGGAAAAAAAAAAAAGGAAAACAAAGAACAAAAAAATGAAAAAGAAATAAAAGACGTGGCGTGGCAGACCACGAAATCGGAGATTACGAGTTAACGCGAACCCGGGACTTTCGTAATTGTCCAACCACCGCCTCGGAGTCTTTTATTGCTCTGCGAACGCGCGAGACATCCACGTGGAAGACAAAGCCCGCTTTTCAGCCCGGCGTCGGAAACGGCATAAAATCCAGACAGAGTAAACGGGCAAAATAAGAGGCTGCGGTGAAAGAATGGCGCTTTACCGGGTGGATACCGATTCTCAGACCGATGTCTACGCTTGGTTACCGATTATTAAACGAACCACGGCTGTCTAATCGTCATGGACCGAACACCGTGTTCAGAACGTTGTAATGACGGCCACGACTTGCGGGCAACGAGTACTAAAACCGGACGGATGACCGACCTTTGCCGGTTTCATGGGCTGTTGCTGCTGCTGCTGCTTCTTCTTCTTCTTCGTACGAGCCGGCGATCCTGTAGCTTTGAGAAATCAGTCTGAACCCACGGCGCCGATATTGCTTAAGGGCTTTTCACGTTTCGAACACCGAGAGGAGAGGAGAAACCTTTCCGTCGCTTTCCTGTTTCAGTAATATCCGACCGGTGCCGGCATTCTTTCTGGATATCCTTGACTGCTTTCCAGCTCCAAGGTTGAATTTTCAATCAAAATTTTCAATCGGAGCGTGCACGCCTGAGCAATGAAATCACCACGATTTTCGACGAAATTCACCGGACTTAATGAGATACAACGTTGGACGAGGAATCGGTAAAAGGATGGAAATTTCCAGAGGAATTTCCCGCTAGTTTTGTGGAGCACGATGATTAAACTTAAAATCTGGATATCTCAGGCTCGTGTACACTGAAATAATTAATGGGAACCAGTGCCAGTGTCGGACGATGTTGGACGATGTCCGACGGTTTAAAACGTAGATATTGTAAACGCCACTGAAGGATGCATTCGCACGCGTACGGATAAGCAAACGCGATACCGAGTATCTGTTGAAACGTCACGCGAAAGTATGTCACGTCGTGCTTTGACGTGTCGTATAAAAAATTGTTCTGCACAATTTCAAAATTAATGATCCTAATCTGCCGGAATCTAATCTTTGTGCAATTTTGAATTTTACGAATCGTGAATCCTGAAAGGAGTGTGTAACCTGAGCAGAAATTTATTTCCAATGCCAACAAAAAAAAAAAAAAAAAAAAAAAATACTTTACTTTCACGTTACACGCTACGCATATTTTATGCGATTTTTGCATCCTGAAACACCCCCGTGTAGCGCGTAAAAATCGGCAGCCCGCTAATCGGTAATAGGATCTTTTACTCCGTAGCAGAAAATTTATTGGGAGCAGAAGCAGCTAGAGTTTGCCTTGACTCGCAGAACAAAGTACTTAAATGACGCGACGAAGCAGTAAACATTGAGACGTTAAGTCTCAATCTCAGAACCATGGCCATAATACACAATAGTTATGCACGTCGCAGATAATACCGACTATCCTCGTTTATTTATACTCTTACTCGTACACGCGACCGGCCCCGCGAGTAGAAAACACACGACGCCGGAGATACAGATATTTATACACAGACACCACGTGATTGCACGCTGTTTCGCGCCTTGCATGTGAACTTTGCAGCTGCACTAAACGGATTTTTCGCAACCAGACTCTCGGAGCTACATGGCTACCTTCTGAACCTCCGGAGCCGAACGTTTTTACCGATCACCCACCCTTCTCGTCTCGCTTTACAGTCCGCTCGAGAAAACGTCCAGCATATATATTATTGACACTTATTATATGCGCCACGTATCTCGCCGGGGCCGTATTAATAAATCTTTCGAAAATTTATCCCGTGAGATTCTTGCACCCGATAGCTTTCTCATGTGGCTTGTCGTTGGAATTGTTTTATGGTGGACGATGCGAACGAAATGCTTTTCTTTCTCTCTCTCTCTCTCTCTCTTTCTATCGACAGTCATTTTTGCGCATTCGTGAATTATTAATTATTTAAATGTGAATTACAAAGAGAGATATTTTTGTCGAATTACGTGAAAATAGTGCAGCGATCTCTTTGCACGCGTAAATTTAACATAACCTCGTGAACTAGAACCTTTTTTGCACGCATAAATTGAAAATGATCTCGATCTCGTTTAATCTCGCGTGTTTCGATTAAGATAAGATAGAATTATTCGAGTGGAAAGGATATTCGAATCGAGCCGAGTAATTTGTAACTTAACAAATTCAATCGCGAGCAATTTTCAGCAATCTAATGCTCGAAAACAAACTATTTAACTTGTTATTAGCGAAATACATCGTGTACTTGCATTGGTAGCTCGCCGGTCATGGAATTCTACGACGATGCAACTTTTACTCGACAAAAAGGAAAGTTTGTTCGATTAATATGTTAGCAGAATTCTCAATTGTAACTATCACGATTCATCTCGCGTGTATTACTTTGTCTCTAAAAATTATTCCGTCTAACGCAACTGAACTCTTCACAACAACGTCTCATTAATTCAGGTAATGCTATCGCCAAGATGCACGATATTTTTCAAGTCATAAATTAACTTCAGCGCTATTGGAAATTACGACTAACAATATTTCTATTGTTTCAACACTTTTACTCGCAACTTGGGTATTTCAAACGGTGTTCCAATTTAATTTACGACGTAGTATCGTAACAAAAATTACGTATAATATGCCTCGTATAATATACGACGTGCGATCATTGCTGACTATTTCGCGTAAAGTTCAAGATCGTGTACAGCAAGACGCTACTACGGTGACTCGAGTAATCCTGCCGGTCCGTGTTCACGTTCAGCTAAAATATCACCGATGGAAATCGCGACGAGGCATAATCGTCGACGAGGCGTCGCTGTTTACCGGGAAGCCGTATTTATTTCCCTCGATTTCAGAACAACTCGCAAAAGTGGTCCGCTTTGAGGGAAAAGTACCAACGCGGGAAAAGTTAACTTCGCCAACTGTTAAACCGCGGCAGATCGATAGCGTGCTTTTTTTAAATTCCGATGTAACGGAGATGTGTGCTGCACGCGCGTCGTTAGAAATCAGACCGCGGCCGAGACGCTGCTAATATACGCGTGAAAAGAGGCGCGCGAGGCGGCCAGCCAACTTCCAACATCAAGATCTCGCCGTCACGATTTTTATATTCATTATTCCCCGGCTGAATTCTCGGGCGGAGGATTTCGATTCACCGAGAACGACGGCCGAGAAAGCGGCCGCGTGAAATTCCTGCCGGTTTCAGAAGGCCAGAGACCGTTTTCCGCGCGAGCGGGGAACGGCCACGCGTAAAACGAAAAGCAAGAAACAAACAGAAAAAAAAAAGAAAAAATCTTTTTACGCCGGCGTACGGCAACTCAATCGAGAAAATAAACGTCCGCAATCGGAAAAAGCCAGAACGCGTATGAAAATCACGCGGACAGAAGTTCAACGCGGAGAACCTGTTTTCTGCGTTCTGTCGTCCCTTCTTTTTCTTTTTTTTTCTTCTTTTTTCTTCNTTTTTTTTTTTTTTTTTTTTTTTTTTTTTTTTTTTTTTTTTTACATACCACGAATATTCTTTACTCGTTGCATTGTGCCGTACACTATCGTTCATAAGTGTACGAACGTTTTGCAACGTGACGGTTTCCCCGATTTCAACAAAGTGTACAAATTAATGAGACGAATTAATTAGACGCGACATTTGCTACGTTAAGAGATTCAGCAATATAACGTGTTTGTTTTATAACTTTCCTGAATTTCGCGATACGTACGTAACAATTGAGCGGTGTGTGGAATTATGATACTTGAGAAAAGATCGTGGATATATTTCTGATTATCGAATCAGTTATTCTATTATTTATTTGGAATTTATTCTTCCACACGAAGAAACCAAAATACGATATTGTTACGATACACTGTACGATTTGTTATGAAAAATAAGAAAACGTCCATTTTTGGACTGTACTTTTGGACGATAGTGTATATCCACGCCGAAAAAATCTAAAACGCCTGGCTGGCGCCTTTCTCTTTCTTCCTCTCTCTTTTTCTCTTCCCCTATCTCTGTCACGAGTATTCACGGTCAACGTTTCGACAGTGACGAGAGAACATGAGTCGCCGAGTCTCGTTAGAATCGCTGTAAACCAATCGCGAATACGACCGTGCGAATCAACGCAATAAAGTCCAATAAAACGCAAAAAAATCACGGACAATCTGACCGTAAAAATAGTTGCATCTAATTATTTACAGGAAACTTTATATCATTCGATAGATAGTGCGCGAAGAATTATCGATTAATTTCCTGTTACCGATCGTAGCTTTGAAACCTTATGCGCGGTGATTTTTTTTAGAGATTTTTCAATCGACTCGAGTTGCGGGCATTTGTTTAAATCTGTATCATTTGCAATCTGACAGATTAGTGCAAAAAGAAAACAAAAAGTAACAGAAGGAAGATACAACTTTCATATTTATTTAGTTAATTGAAATAAGCTCAAAATTAGTAGCTTTCTCATATAAGATTCATTTTGTAAATTTTGCAGTTCCCGATTTGGCCAATATTTGCTCAACTGATAATTGCAGCGCAAAGATCGATTAACGTGAAAACAAATATTTTACTTAACACGAAAACTGTCAGATGCATTTTCCATTTTTCTATCGACCAATAAGAACGCCAAACACGCGCAATTTGTCGGTTTAAATGCGATGTTTCGTTCGCTACGAGAAGCGTCCTAACAAACGCGCATGGCTATTACGTAAGACGAACGCGGGAACGCAAAAACGACGAAAAGGACGCGTTATATGAACCACGAAAGATAGCAGCTTCCTCCGATGGGTTTGTTAGTGTCAAACACGTATTAAAACACGCGCTCCAAAAAGCAAAAGTTACGCATTTACACATTAGATTTTTACAATTTTCCAGCTAATACCGTGAAATCTCATATTATTATTTCATACACGTGTATATTTTCGTATCACGCGCAATCTACAAGTTCTTTCGTACACTTGAATTTCCAGTTAAGGCCTCTCAAAAGTCAAACTGATCAACTCCACTTTTTCACTGGCTCGTTAGTTTCATTACGCGCCATTTTATTTCACAAGCGCGCCATTAATATCCGATCCCAGTAAGTTTCATTTATTGCAAGAAGACGATATAAACGACCCAGAGACAGACTACCAAGATCAATTTCAAAAACAATTTACGGAGTGGTGGATCGGTAGATTGTGGCATTGACTATCAAACGATCTGTACGAGAAGGAAACAGACTGACAATGAGCGACTAACCTTCCAACCAGCGCTGCTGTTGCTTTCTCCTTTTTCCCTGAAGTACGGGATATTCTGCATCATCCACTCATAAATCTGCGAGAGAGTCAACCGTTCGTCGGGGGCGCTGGTAATGGCCTGAGTAATGAGATCGGCATAACTGTGATTTCCCCAGGCGTTCCGCCGGGAGGAATTCTTCTTGACCGGAAGCAAGCCGGTACCTTGGCCGAGAGTGCCATGCTGAGGCGGCGTGCCACTTTCGACGCCTTCGACGCCCTCTTTGCTAGCCGATACGCTCGGCACCACGTTTCCCTCGATGTATTCCTCCGGTCTTGGCAGCGGCCACGTGTGCGACCGTGCTCTCGTCTGTGGTTCGAACCCGCTCTCAAGGTCGTACGGTACCCCCTGCTGTGGTTGCAACCCGGTCTTCGACCCCGACGAAACCGGCACCGAGTCCATCATGTTCGTTTCCTCTGTGTACTCCAGTTTGATCGCGAGCACCTCGCGAGGTGCTGTCCGCCCGTTCGCAAAGTCTGTATCGCGCCGCCTGTACCGCGAGAAACCGCGAGAACTCGCCGTAACGATCGAAAATCGAAGCTACCGACGATAACGATATACACACTGTCACTGTTTAGCCCCGGTGAAAACTACGCACTACGTTGGTAACAAGCGTCGAAAACCGAAAAGCAGAAATCGAACGAGTCGGGATCACTTGTTTCTTTCCTTTTTACCTCCCGTTATATCTCGTTTCCCTCGGGTTCTCTCGTTCCTCTACGTTCCGCGATTCGTCACACGGCTTGTTGTTTCACCGGCCGCACGACCGCGAACGATATATATCGCGCGCGCGGTGCGTATCGATAGGTACTCGGCGCGTGTGGTTGCGCGGAGAGAAAACGAGAAGCGGCGGCGAAGCGACTGCGAGGAAAAGCGGAGTATCGCTGAGTATCGCGGAGTATCACTCGAATCGAACTCTCCTGCAGCTGGCAGCGGACCGACCGAGAATACGCTACGCTGTACGTCGTTCTGCGTATCGCGAGCGAGCGAGCGAGACAGAAACAGAGAAAGAGAAGCGGCGCGAGAGGGACAGACGGCCGCAAGAGAGGGGGCAGACCACGTGGTCAAACTCACTGTTTACAAGCCGCGCCGTCGGTCACGTGGCCATGTTTTGATAAAGAACTTGGCCCACTGCGAGGAAAGAATCTTCGAGTTTGTTGCCTGGCGGTTTCTACGCGGCACGCTCTTGCGAAAACTTTTTGCGCCGGGGTACGGCTGGCCGTGTCGCGTCGCTTTTCGCACACGATCTCGCACGCACTCGGCCAATCTCGACGCGATCTCGACTCGTCGAACAGGCCAGACTATCGATGTCCTCTCTGCTCCGAAATCACCGCCTTTCTTCCTACTTCTCATCGATGTTCTCTGACCGAGTTCCCACTCCCTCCGTCTTCTCCAATTAATGAACACACTCGAACACTTTTGGTGAATCCTCGATAGATCTGTCTCTCCTCGGCAGATCAGCAGATCGAGACGGTGCAAAGGCGTCAGACAGTCAAACTATCAGAGCTTCTTGTACTTTTCGCAGCGCGATTGAACTATCTCTCTCTCTCTCTCTCTCTCTCTTTGGAGTCTGACTACTTTCTCGGTTTACACTGTAAATGCAATTCGGATATCTTCCAAACTATATTGTATCCGTGATCAGATCGTTCGCGCACTTTTCTTTTCTCTTTTTTCTTACTTTCTCTTTTCTTTTTTTTCTTTTTTATTTTTTTTTTCTTGATCCCTAGGAAAATCAAATCACCTTTACTCCTATGCACAACTTGCCGGCAATGCAGCGCGGCGAATACTGACGAATTCTTCTGGCCGGCAGCCGGAACTGACCGAGCGGAGCCGAAGTCTCGTGAAGTGAATTCGTGGCGCCTGCCTCCGCGCGTACGAGCGGGACGAGGACGAGGCGACAAGCGGCGAGGCGAGTCGGCGAAGGAGCGAGGGATCGGCGACGCGAGCGAGGCCGACTGATCGATCACTCGAACGTGCGACAGAGAGGACAGAAGGGAGATCGCGAGCGTAGCGAACGAGCGATCTGGTGGGTGGTTCGGCGCTGTGGTGGGGATGAACAGGAAAGGTGGGGGCGAAGTAACGGAGTTGGAGGAAAGGAGAAAAACGCGGCAAGCGGGCGAGCTTGGTAGCAAAGAGGTTAGCGGAACGGGAGAGGGAGAAAGAGGCAATGATCCGGAATGAGCTGGATAAAGGGTGGAGGGAGTGAGAGACAAGCGGCGAAGGGAGGGAATCGGTGAGGGCAGCGTGGTCGGTTAGATCGACAAGGTGGGCGGGGAAAGGGGTACGTTATGCCCCCAGGGCCAGATACTGTTCTCCATACGGGGGCGAGGAGAGGGAATTCGCACGCGGCCACCTACCCCACGCTGATGAGCGTTCAATTCTCTCTTCTCTTTTACAAGTTTTCGAATAATTTCGCTGCGCATAATGATGAAACCTCCCTGGTATATTATTCGAGTTTCGCAGCAAAAAATGTGACGAACCTGTTAATCTGTATAGGCGAGTTCGATTTCATCAATTTGACTACTTTAAACCGTTCAAATGGGAGCAACCGTTGTTACGGTACAGGATTTCTCAATGAAATACGCTCGACGAAATTACTTTTTTGAGAAAAATATTCTGGCCAACCAGAAATTAAACGAAGCTCTATCGAACAGAAATTGACTGTGAGTTCGAGACGTGCCATATAAAATATCTGTATGTTGGGAATGATAACATTTTTTATTCATCTATCGAATAATGATACTGTGTGACAAACTAACGTAAGAGGAACCTAAAGCGACTAAAATTGTTAATCATTTCGTAATCAATAAAACAAAAAAAAAAAAACTAAACTAACAACGTTCCAAACAATTATTATCGAGTCAACGTTCCAAATAATGATTGTCGAGTCAAACGTCTACAATTTTCCTAAGTAAAACTATGAATTCGACGATTTTTCTAAAAAAATATCGTTATTCCTTTCTTAATGTATCGTCCACTTTTTTTTTTTCCTCTCCATAATTTTCACCGTCTTGGACGAGCTATTAATAACTTTAATGCTCTTATTGATTTTTTTTGTAATTTCTAGGCTTGGAAACTTTTTTCCTTTGGAAGACTATTTTAATGCTTGGCAGCCTTTAAGACTCTCTTTCTCCCTTTCTCTCTTTCTCTCTCTCTCTCTCTCTCTCTCTCTCTCTCTCTCTCTCTCTCTCTTTCTTTATACCTTCGGTTCTCGTTAAACTCGCTAAAACCTTTGAAATTTCTCGCACGATCGAACGCGTTTAAATTCCAGCGACTAACAATCAAAGCCGTTTGAAACTCGTGTCGTCGATAATTCGACGAATCGAAAGCGGACTGGTAGCTACCTGATGCTCCCTTTTTCACGCAGACACCGTTGACTTTTATGCTCGATTCGATTTCACAACGTACCCTTTGCCAACATTTCACATCCTACGCTCGACCTTTCGCGGTTTTGTAGGATTTTAACGTTAACAACGAAGAACAAAGGTGGAGGGCAGAGTTATCGGAAGCTTTCGCTGACCTCCCGCGATAATTCGACGCAAAGTGCATGAAACGGGAAAGGTTAACGAAATGCATAAATTGGTTATCTTTTCCTTTTTTTTATTGTTTTTTTTTTTNTTTTTTTTTGTTTAAATGAGATGTATAAAATGTAGACAGACTTCTGATATTTAATTGTACTTTGACATCGATAAAAATTCTGCAAAACTTACTTCATACAGAATAATCGGTTGTTATATTTTGTGGTATTCAAGCACGATATTAAAATTGAAAAATTGAACATGCTGCTGAAAGCATGGAACTTGTATTTAAAATATATTTAATAAATACAGCAAATGATCGAAATTCCTACATTCGTTCGAATGAAAAATAACTAAGTTCCAGCACTTTCAAATATCAGAATTATGTGTCGAAACGCATTCGGTCAATATTCTCACTTATCCAATATCAGAAATCTTTATTTGATTAATATTTATTTTTCGTTTGTTGAATGAAACTAACTCTATTATGATATTTCTATATAAGCACTGTTAAATTTAATTTATAAAGTAAAAGAGAAGGTTGATAAATGTCAAAATACGTGAATTATTTTTGGCAGAAATGGAGTGAAAAGAAAATAAAACAGTATACATAAGTACACTGTTTTATTCTACTGGTAAGTTAAACAGAGTATCGACAAATGTAATAATATAAACCTGTTATAGCAAAAGCACAGAAAGATGGAAAAATATGAACAATAATAAGAATTCTAAATATTTATTCAATAATATTTGCTCAATATACGGTTTAAACAGAAAAAATAACAAAAAATCCGAAATATCGTGCAGAACAAAGTGTAAACATTCGTCAAAGATTTTAAAGATTTTGCACTACGAACATTTTCTAGAAGAGGAAAATTTCTACAGCTACGTAAAAAAAATATACAAACTCGTGTACATGTAAATGGTAATTTGTTGTGTTAAGAGTAAGTTCGTTAAATGCAGTCAGTACAGTTAAAAGTAAGTTTGTCTAAATACGGTCATTTGCTCAAATTGCTATATAATAAAGACAAAAGCAGAAATTATGTAAAACGAAACAAAAGAGAGCGTTTATGTTTCAACCGACTCCGGAATAAAAATTTTTTCATCTTACAGCCGATGGTATTTTATCAAAAAGGAAATGCGAGACGTCGGGGCGGTAATTGGGTCATTTTGAACTTCCGTATTGTACGAAATTTTATCGTGTGAAGATCGCACATGTGAAGAAAATTAAAGAAAGAAGGGAAGCCGGTATCCCTTATCCATTAGATCTGCCGGAAAAAAAAGGCGAGGTTAAGCTCGTACTATCAATTACGTTACCCCAGTTCTAAAGCTTACTTTACACGAAATTGAATCAAGACGCCACGGATAAAATTTGTTGCGACAATGAATTCGTTTTAAAATAAGTTTGCCTACGCGATTAAAAGACTGATCAATGTTGTGCGCTCAATTTCATTACGCGTCAGTTAATATGGATGTTACTTAAACATATTTTACAATTTATTAAAAAAAAAAAAAAAAAAACACGAGCTACTCTTTTGGAGTTTAATTTCAAATACATACATATATAGCTATGTGCGTCGGTAACCGCTGGGACAATTAATTATATTTTTAAATAATTATCATTATCCAATAATTATGGAGCATGTTGTATAATTGCCATGAGCAATTGTATAATGTTGGTACTACATAGCAATAATATATAGTATAATTATTGACTGATTATAAACAAAAAAATAGCCCGTGTTTCAATTTATATTATTCGATAATTACGTATTGTCACATATTTTTATACAATTGTAATTATTCAATAATCACTTTATATATTGCAAGTGACTAATTTGTAAATATTACCTGAAATTTATAATTAATGAAGCATTAACAGGAATTATCTACTTATATTAATTAATAAAACTTTACATTCCACGTGTATACATTTCAAAGCTGGTAATTCTAATAATGTTCATGTTCGATTTTCATTCGGATTTCGATCGTAGTTCGCGAAAAATTAAATGTTGTAATTTGTACGAATGTTTCGATCCATTGACCGAAATTCTTATATGTTGCGTAGGTCAAATAGCATGTAGAATGAAACTTGAGGATTTAATTTAGAAGACGCAATCACAAAAGTTTACAAATTTAGCCTCTTAATTAATTTTGATTTACAGAAATGAAATTTTCATAGTTTTACGAATATATAAATGCTACAGCCATCTAGCGGCGAAGAGATGGAACTAATCTTCTACAAGAATAGAATCACAGACAAGGGATAACAATGGACCTAGCATCCTATGGAACTTCCTGTCCTATGCTCTGAAATACCGACATAGTAGAAAATCACTGGTTTTTTAGCGCACTCTACATCTAAACAACGGTGAGTTTGGGAACTACATCGTAAAACGATGTGTGTTGATCAAGTAGTGAATGCGCCAGAAATATGATTTTTGAAATGCATTACTGTATTGTCGAATTTTCAATACCGAAATGTGAAATTAGTAACTAACCGAAATCATTCTATTATACATCCTACAAAGCTCTATTCATGTTTTACAGAATTACAACGGTTTCTTTTCATAGTAAATTGAAATTCTAAAGTTATTACTAATATATTGAAGAACTTATCAACTCATATAAATTTTATCAAAAATTCAATATAATATGCGGAATTAAAGAAAAAAAAAAGAACAATCCTCTCATTTACAGATATAATCGTTGTAGAAGAAATAATTAATCCTTTCTAAAACTTTCTAAAATATTTTGTACGAAAAATATACAAATTCGTACGAAATATTTTCGATACGCTTACAACATAGTTATCTAGACATCATATATTATTTATTTTTCATTAATCTAATGTGTAAGTACCTAACAAAAATACCTAAACCAGATCGCAGCCAATCAACTCGTTTTACTTCAGTCATTAAATTTTGTAACGAGCATTCCGTTTTGGACACTTAACAGAATTTTCTATATTTAGTGTATTCTACGTACAATCTTCTTTTGTTGACGTCAAAAAGATTTATGAAATAAATTTAACAAGATATATTTAATTACCATTAAACAATACCTAGGTATCTTTCCATAGTCCATGTCATTCGACCATTCATCCACGCATTTGAAAGTTGATAAATCTGTAACAAACTTATTTGTTGGATTAGTAGTTTAAAAAATTTAACACAAAAATTCCACACCACTAAAATAGTCCAGACATTTGGAAAAAAAAGCA